>NW_015386789.1:676994-796387 GCF_001527695.2 Protobothrops mucrosquamatus
TGGACTCAAAATTCCTTTTTCCATCAAAATCTGAAAAGGGGTACCAGAGATGGTATTCCTAGGCACAGAGTAATCACAGTGTAACTTTTTTCTGAAACTATATTAATTTACAAAATGTGGACCTAGACAGGAGAATCACCGAACAAGGAGATCAAGTTATAGATTGAAATTAACCAGGAAGGTACTTTAATTTTATCAGATGGTAAATTTATGTACTTATGGAGCTGAGCATATGGAAAGCCAAAGCAAAAAGGATTCTGAACCATAGTGAATCTACTCTATATCTCAAGTGTATCTCAACCTTGGCCACTTTAAGATGTGTGGACTTCAACTCCCAGAATTCCTTAACCAGCATGTTGGCTGGAGAATTCTGGGAGTTGAAGTCCACACATCTTAAAAGTGGTTAAGGTTGAAAAACACTGCTATATCTGGAAAATCAAACAACCGTATGAAACCATAGCTAGGATTTCATATGCTGTCTGCACCAAGTCACACTATGGAGATTGGGCTACATTTTTCCCCTAAAGAAATATATCGGCATATGTAAATTCTTCCCATTATCCTGAAATAGGAACATATTTCTTGGAGAAACCTGAGAGAAGAGTATATACAATCTTGTCTATACTTGCTGCTGCTTACGCAACATATTCTCAGTAATCTTCAAAGACAAACATTCTGTTATTTTTCTTGCACAATCTGAAACCTGTATGATGGCTATGACTTTTGAAATTTGCAGCCTCAAAACATTTGGAATAAGCAGAATGGGAAGGTTATTCTGCTCCTGCTGCTTAGTACTAATTTAGACTATGAGATTTTTCTTTCCAAAAGTGCACGTTACATCTAACTTTCTGAACTTGAAAACTTTTGGAACTTTATATAATCTTATTTTTAGGACACTGAAGACCACATGAAAGCAAAATACATATGATTTAATTTAATTAATCAGGAATATAGAATTGGCTAGTAAACAATCATTATGTTTCTGTTGCACATAATACATTAAAACCAGATGGGATAAAAATCATCCTCTTCATTACTGTAATATTTTTTCATTCAATTTTTCTATTAAGGTGATATCCAACATATTTGCAACCCTGTGGAAATATTCAAATCCTTCTGTTTTCTAAGATCTTGCTGCTACTTGACTGGCTACAGCTAGCAAAACAAAACACAAATTTGTATTTTTAATGTTCTAAACATCATCTCAGTTTAATAATAATAACCTAATCTAAACATCTGGCTGTGCAACCAACCATAACAATGGCAATTTAATAAAAACTTTGCACCAGAACACTTGAAGAACTTCACAAAACCATCACATGTGTACCCCTTTCTGTATGTTTTTTTCCAGTACATAGGTCTTATATTAAATGTATCATGTTAACTTTTATACAAAATGTAAAATGCTGCATTTTGTTGTGGTCTTTCACAGGACTTAGCTTGTTATTGCCCACTTATTCTACTATTTTTTTACCTGGAAAGACATGTCTGATTAGGTTAGTTAGCTTTTTTATTATTTCCAACACTGTTTCATCTCCCAGCTTTTCATCTGGCACATGAGGAGTATCATCTCTAGAAAACAGCAAAAACACATTCTAGTAAACCCCACAGATACTAAGCATAAACCTAGATAAGCTACATATAAGAAAGAATAAAATAAGTATTCATCCCAGGTCTCAACTGTGATTGAAATTAGCCTAACAAGTGACTAGACTAAGAGGCAGGGAGACAAAAGGGATAGAAATCTACAAAGACATACAGTAGGTGTAGGTATTCCAATCCATTATCTCTGTTTTATTCTCAACCTCATTAAAACAATTTCTTCCATCACAGGCAACATGCAGCTACGGGTGGCATATAAATTTAATAAATAGAAAAGCTATCTCTCTTGAACTAACATATTCACATATTTGCATGGGAATCCTGAATGGTTATCATATTCAAGTAAATTGTTAAGCGGATGAATGAACAGCTATTCTTGAATGGTTAGCCAGCTAAGGGGTTAAATAAAAGTTTGTTTTGTTGTTTACTACATGGCATAGGACTCATGCTTTTTTTTTTACCCAGTCCAAAGAATAAAGTCTGGATCAGGAAGAATCTTCTTCATGGCATAAATAGAAGAGTTGATAAGAATCCAGGGAGAGTCACACAAGTAATCACCCCAGGTTCCTGCACTGATCACTGGCTGAGTGCCAGCAGATGGACACACCTTCAAGGGATCGGAGGACTTTTGATACTCTGGGTCAAGATGAAGGTCTGAGATATGCCAGAAGGAACCTGCATCAGCAGACAGAAAATTCACAATAAAATGATTCAATATTTGTTTCAGTTTTTGTATTCCCCAGAACCAATGTTCCTTATTGCAGACAACAAAATGTCTAGGACTGTTCCTGTGTAATTGCAAGCTTGTCCCATGCTTGCCAAGCCCACTCTGCAAAATTATTCATCCTCTTGTCTTAAACTAACTTTTTTTCTTGGATTTTGAGTGGTGTGTCTGAGCCGCCCTCCAAAAATTAAGTACTGTAGCACCATAGTCAAGGAATGGATGGGGCAAGGACGACCCTCGACTTGATTTACAGTATGTGTGGTTCAAATGAGTTCAATGGACTGAGTTAATTATAAACACAGATCAGCCCCTTAAAATGAAGACACATGTCCAAAGGGAGTCTCTGCATACCAAATATAAAACATAAAACAAGTAGAAAATATTAGCGTTTGCAACTAAATCTTTAAAAGGCTCAGTTTTGCCAATTGAATGGCAGTTGCAACAGCGCAGAACTTAGCCAGTTTCTCTTCATCTGATCTGCCAGAAGAAAGGATACAACTAAAAGCAAATCGATTAAACAATGAATATGATTACTTCTGTGTAATGTTCCTCTTCTGTCATATTAAAACAACGATTTAGTGGCAACTCTTGAAGAAGCTCCTAGGGTGGTGCCCATATCCTGTTCTAGTGTTGCCTCCTAAAACTTATCATCAAATTGCCATTCTTTAAACAGACAATTTTCCCAATTAAAAAAAACCCTGGAAAATACCTGAAGTGGCAATTACATTTCTGCAATGCATCAACAGCAATAGAATCTTCCAAAAGTCCATTTTGGTTTCGTGGCCAACAAGCACCGCAGATCTGCTTTCTCTTCTGTAGGTGTAGCTGTGGCAATCCGTCAGCCTTTTTACTCTCCTCCCCTATATCTTTGACTGACGGCTTACTGGGAGAACCAACTTGGCATCAAAACTTGGCATCTCTTCCAGCTTAGCAGAATTCTTAGAAAATACTTCAGCAGTGTATTATTTGAAGGAAGGAGCTGAGGTTGTTGGGTGTGTCAAACCTTATATTACAGTATTTGCAAGCCTTCAATCTGTTACTAAGGTCTTTGTCATTTGACAAACTCTTTGCTGACGTAGCAGGATGGAAAAGTTTGT
Source organism: Protobothrops mucrosquamatus (assembly GCF_001527695.2). Classification (NCBI taxonomy): domain Eukaryota; kingdom Metazoa; phylum Chordata; class Lepidosauria; order Squamata; family Viperidae; genus Protobothrops; species Protobothrops mucrosquamatus. Next base: position 680,418 of record NW_015386789.1, read on the forward strand.
TTTCTGGCAGAGAAGCTTTGGTAGGTGGGGAGAGGCAGGTGAATATTCAGGTTCTCTGCCAAAAATTAATCAAGCAGCCCAGATTGATCTAACTTGTTTAGAAGAAAATCTCTCTTTTGGCTGCTGGATCAAAATAAGATTTCTAGTGTTACAATTCTGTTATTCCACCCTGAGCCATTTTAAAATAGAGGTGCTACGAACACCAGTAATAAATATTGATTTTGCTTGTTTGTTTATTTATTTTGAACATACCTAATACTCCTTCCTCCTCCTATTTTCCCCACAATTATGTAGATTTGGGGTAGAAGCTAGACATGCTGCTGCTCAAATTAATTCCATGAAATTTTACTTTTGAACTTTATATAGTCCCTTTAAAATTGAGTTGGGCAATGAATAGATCAATTCAGGAGTTCACGGTTAGCCTGTAGTCCATCACATCTGGAGGAAACCAAGTTGGGAGGTGATTTCTAAGTCTTGTTCAACAGTTTACTTGTTTATCCAAAATCTTCCCTAAAGTGCCATTTGCAACTGACTTTCTGAAATGTAAAACTTGGCTGCATCTTTTTCTGGCTTTTTCCAAGGCATGGCTTGCAGCTGTCCACTTATTCTGGCACATTTGTATCTTTATTTCAACAAAAAGATCAGTGCAGGAATGCTTCAGACGCCTTACTGACAGGGAAAGATGCAGTTCTAATCCTCACATTTGGAAAAATAGCTAAGGGGTATATTAAAAAAAACAGGTGCTAAAAATAGATGTTTTGTGCTGAAACCTTTTCAGACATTTGAAATGCTGAGGTAAAAAGAAAAGCGTCCGGAAAGTTGGGAAGGACCAGGAGAAGTTTCTACAAATTTGTGTGCAGATCCTCTTTTTTTTATAGAAAATAAAGTTGAGGCATTCCCCAATTTTATATTTAAAAAACGTGTTTCATTAATCACCGGTTTCAGCCAGTAAGCTTCACAACAGACCTTCATATCCTCATGTAAATAAACAAAAGAATGCAGAGCTTATCTGACTCTAAAAAGGGATAAAACCTTCAATTAATGAAGGTTCGTTAATGAAACTAAAGTGCCGCGGTTCTGCAGATACTTTCGCTTTTCGAAAAAGGTATGGCCAAATGCCAGGGAAATTGATAGCCACGACAGAAGGGTATGTTTCCCAGTAATAAACAAAATTTCCCAAATAAAGTCTTACACACAGGAACTTCAGCTTCCTTCCTATTTTAAGAAAATAGCCCATCTGACCTGGCTGGGGGATACAAAGAGCTGAAGAAACCACACATCCATAAAGAAATCGCTTAGTTAAAGCCGAAGTAATTCACTTAGTAAAGTCCCCAACTTCCCCAGAACTACAATTCCCAGAAGATCAAATCTTTTGTGTACCTGCTGAGAATTCTGGGAATTGTAGTTGCGGAACTACAGTATTTTCCATACGCCGTTCTAGCCTCTCTCTCTCTCTCTCTCTCTCTCGGGCGGCTTTTCTGCCCCTCTCCAGACCCGCTCCTCAAAAGTCCCGCCCCTTTCGGTTTCCCCATCAATCGATTGGTTGGGAGAGAAGGAGGAGGTGGGAAAAGCGGGTGGTAGTGACAATAGGTGGCCTATCCCGAGCGCCCGTGCTTGCGCGCGTGTCGGAAAAAACGCGCGAGGGCGAAAGCGAGCTGTTCGTGGGTGGGGAGGAAAGCCGGAGTTCGTTGCGGAGTCTTTCCAGGCGTGGGGCCTCCAATTCCTGCAGCATGTGGTCTGGTCACGGTGAGGGCGGATAGCGGGTTCTTGTATGCGGGAATTCGGAAGGTCTTCTCCTCTTTGTCGGAGCAACTCCCATCATCCACAGCCTTTTTTTCTTTCGTTTGTCGCCATGATTACATTAGCCACGATGACATTTATTTATTCGTTGTATATTGCCGCCCATCTCGTATATGTGATCCTAGGTGGCTTACAGTAAAATAAAATTTTAAAATATGCATAAAATAAAATACAGCCTCCAGGCATTATTATAGCATTGTGTAAATGATGAGATTAAGTAATAGGGTCATATCTGGCAGAAATACCCAAGCTGTCTCAATTTTCTTCCCCCGCAGACTGTCATGACTCTCGTGATATTTTTAGTTTTGGGTTTTATTTTAATATTTATTGAAGAAAAAAGTAACATAGAATATATTTCTATGCACTTTTGCTGCTTTGGAAGAATTCAGAGACTTAAAAATGCAAAGAAAAATGTTTTTTCATATTTTTTCTATTATTTTTCCAGGAGGTTATGACAGCAATTATGGCAACTATACACAATCACCTGGAGGATTTACATCGCCTTCTGCAACCCAAGGCGAAAGAAAATCAGTATGTACTTTTTTTATATCCAATTTATTTTCTGAAAAAGTGACAGTAAAAGAATTATAGTGTAAAAATTTCATCTTTGCAGAGGTCAAGGTCACAGAACATTGTTCCCTGTACAGTATCACAACTATTTTCAGCTGAACAAGTGGATGATGTTTTCAGGGTCCGTGAAGTTGAACTTTCACAGGTAATTTTCAAAACTGCCTTTATTATGTTTACATTTTATTATAGATTTATTATATTTATTCAGTTTGTATGACTGCCCATCACAAAAAAATGACTCTGGGTGGCAAAGAGTATTAAAATAAATTAAAAACATAATTCCATTCATGAATACAAAAATTAAAATACACAGCAGCTGAGAAGATATCCCAGCAGAGCCGGGAGTCAGGATCCTTCATGCCCTTGGGGTCCCAGGCCTGGGCAAAGAACCCATGAAAGGCCAGTAGGGTCTAATCTCCAGAAGGGTGAGTGCTGTGGTAGAAAAAGCACATTTCCTGGGTCCCGCCAATCTGCATTTCTTGGCCAGAGGGATCTGGAACTTGCCCATCCTGTCAGACCCAGATAGGATGAATAGAAACAATTAGGGAAAGACAGTCCCTAAAGTAACCTGTTCCCAAGCCATGAAAGGCTTTAAAGGTGACAGATGGCACCTTGAATTGCATCAGAAGCACAATTGCAGCCGACACACCTCACAAAATAGTGGCGTTACATGCATTGAGCAACTGGCACCATTTACTATCCATGCAATCACATTGCATATCATTTGAAGCTTCCGAACATTGTTCCAGATTTTAGTTCTGCCAAGATTGCTATACAAAGGTTTTATTTAAATGTTTCCTCTCTGGCATGACAAATTTTCATTTGATTGTGCCAAATCACGATCCATTCATGGTACATACATTTGTGTGGTTAATTAAATACAAGGATTAGTAGAAAGAGCCATGTTACAATCTATTGAGATTTGCTTCTGTTTCATCATACAGGTTATTATTGTGGGCATAATCAGGCATGCTGAAAAAGCTCCAACAAATATTCTCTACAAAGTGGATGACATGACTGCAGCCCCAATGGATGTGAGGCAGTGGGTCGACACTGATGTAAATATCACGTAGGCATCAATAGGCATGAAAAGAGATAGTATAATGTGGCAGCTATAGAACTGAGGAAGCTCATGTTCAAATCCATACTCATTTTAGAATAATAAAATAAAAGGGAGAGCCACAAATGCTACTTGACTTATTTGGAAGGAACGTGGATTCTAAATGTATTACGTTTATTACAGAGTTTGCAATTTGCTTTCACTTAGCTTTGGTGTAATACAGTGGGGTAAAGTAAGATAATGGAATCCTGGAATTCTAGGTTGAGTTGCATTACTTTGTAAAACATTGCTGACAAATGCCAAGAAATCATTGTCTCTTCTTTTTATTCAAGGAGGAGGGCAGTGAAAATGTGGTTGTTCCACCAGGAACCTACGTGAAAGTAGCTGGTCATCTGCGATCTTTCCAGGTAAGAGCCATGGAACTGAAACATTTGAAAATGAGAATTGCCACATAGTGCTGGATAATTCTGTTTTATCAAAAGTACTGAATTAATTTTGAGCTCCCCCAACAAAATACATTTAAGTGCTGTCCTCTAAAATCCTCTTGTTATATCTTTGAATGTCAGATGAGAAGATAGCAAGTAGGTTTGTGCTTGTGACATGTTTAATTTGACAAGAGTATTCCTTGACTATTGAGAATCTGTTTAAGACATTTTTCTTTGATTTCGAGAAAGTAAAAATGTGTTTACAGTCCGATAGGTATGTTACTTTCCTTTTTTCACCATTCAAATAAATTAACTATATCTTCGATTTTACAAATTTTATTAATTTTTCAAATAAACATATGGACAAATAATACAAATATGGTGCATTTCATTAGAAAAACAAACACATAAAAAAGCCTACTCAGTAAGTATTCAGAAATAACCAGCAGTCCCCCCCCCCTGCATCCACACTCCCTCAACCTTCCTACCTACTTCCCTCTTCCTTCCTCCTCCTCTTAACCACGACCTCTCCTCTTTCCTCCTTTCCAACTATCCTACACATCCCATCACCTTCTTTTCCACCACCTCGGATGCAGTTTAGGGGTACTAGCTGATCATCTCTTCTTAAAGACAAACATTTATATTTATAAATACACCAAATTTTATATAATTCTACCCCTTCATCCCTTTCCCCCCTCCCCCCCGGACTTCCCAGAACTGAGTACAGGGATAAATACATAACATCCCAAGTCTAAAATAAGCTATCCATTCATAATACAAAAAATTAACTATATCTTAAGCTAAAGTATTGCTTATTATTTAAGAACTTAGTTACTAGACAAGTTTTCTTTCTCTGTCATTTTGGAAATATTGCTGTTGTTTGCCTGACAAGGAAACTAGTTTGGTTTACAGCAGGGGTCTTCAAACTTGGCCCTTTTATGACTTGTGGACTTCAACTCCCAGAATTCCTCAGCCACGCCTCAGTTAATGCAAACCAAAGCTTGGTAGGTTGTGTGAGCCAGAGCACAATATAGCTATAGAAAAATACAATGTATTTTAAAAAAATAATTACAAACAGTAGTGAATTGGACTCATAAATTCCTAAGCATGAGAATAGGAAAGAACTTAAGTAAGCATGTGTAAAAGCAAAACTGTTTTTAGAAGTAAAAGAATAATGTCTTACAGAAAAGACATTGGTCACCTCTGAAAAATTCAGTTAGCATTCTAAGGTAAGTATTATATAGGAATTTATTGTTTTACATTGTGAATATAAAATGATTTTATTTTCTTAGATTATAATGTTAATAAACTTAATAATCAGGTCTCTTTTCCTTAAAAAAAAAAACTTGTTGGCAGAACTAGGAAATTACTGGTTAAAAAAACTCATTTTGTTCCCAGGTAATTTTGCCAACTTGTTAGAATGAGCATCACTGGCTGTTAGAAAAATTAACATTGGTATGGGGACAGCAGAAAATGTTTAAAGATAGATACAGTGTATCAAATTCATTAGAAATATTATTGAAGATGACAAAAATGTATAAAATTAAAGTATTCTTGCAATACTTTATTACTTAGAATCCTTAAAGAACAGAAACTTAAAAGACAAACCTAAATTTTTAGAAGAGTCTAAAACAGTGGTGGCGAACCTATGGCACGGGTGCCAGAGGCGGCACTCAGAGGCCTCTCTGTGGGCATGCGTGCCGTCACCCCAGTCCTAGGCCTTCAGTTGGGTTTTATAAAACCTTTTCGCTTTAGGCCTCCGCCGCCATGTGCAAAAAAAAAAAAAAGGTTCAATCAGTCAATATCAACTTCTCGTGGGAAAAAAAAGATCTTGCAAAGTTGAAATTGATTGATTGAACTTTTTAATCCCACCCAGTCTGCCGTTACCACCGCAGCTGCGCCCACCCAATTGGCCACGCCCACCAAATTGGCCACACCCAGCAAATGGGCCACACCCACCCGGCACTCGACGATGCATAAATGGGTTTTGGGGTGCAGTTTGGGCACTCAGTCTCACTGGTCTAAAAGGAGTGAATATTTAATAAGACCATGCACAGTATTAAAAAAATATTCTTGGCCTTTTTTTTTTTTTAAAACACATTGAATTTGCTGGTATACTTATATGAAAAAGCTTGTTTTTCCCTATTATGTGAATATTTGGAATTTGTTTTGAAAAGTATATCTGTTGACCGCCTTTGGCAAAAAATGTTTAATGTTCTTTTAAAATTCCAGAACAAAAAGAGCCTGGTTGCATTCAAGATTATGCCCCTGGAAGATATGAATGAATTTACTACACATCTGCTTGAAGTTGTCAACGCACACATGACCCTCAGAAAAAGTAACACGGTATGTGAGGAAGTAAAACACACTTTAATTCAGCCTTTCCGTATGCCTACCCCTGGCCTAGGCAAACTGGCTTGCCATCCTAGAAGAAGCAGTCTTAATATATTGAGATGGTTCCAGGTTGTGGAAGGGGGCAAACTGATTGAAAGTTGTAGAGAGCTTTAACAAATGGCATTGTTTCAGGTGGCTAGAGCCCAATTTCTATTTTACACATGCAGAAATATACATAATTACCATAACTGGCCATTGTTTTTTTTTCCTTGACTTTTAGCCCCAATCTTCAAAGATACCTCAGTCCTTTGGTGTATTTGAGACGAGCAGTATGTCAAATGCCAGAGGAAATGATTCCTTGACAATGCATGGTCTTACACCACACCAGAGTCAGGTATGTCAGTTACCAGGTCACAAATGAAGGCAAATGTACATGTCACAAAATCGAATCTGGGTCGGTCACCGGGACCAGAGGTTTATTCTTCTGAGCTTCTGGACTTGTGCTGGAGCCCATCTTCAGAGAACTTCTCTCTACTGGAATATGTGTTTTGGGCTATTCTGTGAGTCGTGTTTATGTAGTGTCTTCCTGGTTGGTTGGTACATTGATGGCTGGCGATTGGCTATTGTTTCCTTATGCTGGCAAGCTCTTGGCTCCTAAGTACCTGATAAGCTGGTGGTAAATCAGCACTCCTGTTGACTGACAAGGGGCCCGTTTCCCAGGCTTTAATCATTTCCCTGTCTATCTTTGTACCTTCACGGCCAACAATCTTAGTAGCTGCGAAATTAAATGTGTGTCCTTGTTTAGTGCAATGTGAGGCTACCAATGAGTTCGGGTCTCCTCTGACCGCTCAGTTGTGTTCTTGCAATCTGGTGGTTAGCTTCCTCCAGTTACCAGGCCAATTCTGAGCTTGGCAGCAAAAGTAAAACTCCATACAGCTGAAGAAAGACTGTTCATTTTTATATCACTGCATGTTTCCACTCTAGAAGGTTGAAAACAGAAACTTGTGTATTGATGTAACTTTGCTGTTGTATAACTAATAAGGCTTTTTTTGTTGCTAACAACACTTACGTTAGATCTATTCTGCATTTGCCTTTGAATAACTGTGTGAACTCTTGCTTTTTGAAGGTTCTGAATTTGATTAAAAGCTGCATGACAACTGAAGGAATAAGTCTTCATGATCTGAAATCTCAGTTGCATAATATTAATCTACAAACGCTCAAGTACGTAACAGAATGGGAAACTAGGCTTTTGACATACTGGGCTGTTGGTGTTCCTATACCGAAAGGAAGGCATATTGATTCCTTTCAAACCTGAAGTCTACACCTGTGGTAGAGTGTCCAAATCAAAATTAGTTTATAAGGATAAGGATAATGTACACTAAGCAATTTTTTTTTACATTCTTAACCCTTTTGTATTTTATGTTTGGTTCTTTCAAAGCACTTTTCAGCATCATATTCTCTCTTTTGGTAATCTATGTTTTGTTAATACTGTACACGAAAGAAAATGCCAGGTCATCCAGGGCATTTCTGGATATTTTTCTTATTGTCTGACAGGAGCTAAATTTGGTGTGGGATTATGTAAGATCAAGAAGTTGCTCTAAAATGTTACCAATAACTGTTTTTCCCCTCAGACTTTTTGCTCCTTCTTTCTAAGCTGCTTTGTAATATTTGTTTTGGAATAATCAGCATGCTTTGTGTTTTGGTCAGAGTTTTTAGATTTTGCCAGGTTTAGATATAAGACAAGGAATTTGTCTTATAATGACTTTGACTTTATTTTGGTTGGTAGCACCTACTGTGGCAATTTTAACTATATTCTGATTGGGTTTGTATGATTCACCCTCTTCATGTGATTTTTTTTTCTTGTTATATTGTATATAAAATGTATATTGTTCTATGCAGTTCTTTAGTTATAATAAAGTTTAAATTTTAAATTTTACTGAAGTTATTTTTCCCTTCCTTCCATTCAGGAAAGCTGTTGAGTTTCTTAGCAGTGAGGGACATATATACTCCACTATTGATGATGAACATTTCAAGTCTACAGATGCTGACTAAGTTCTGACTGATTTATAATAATCTGGGTCCAATGTTTTATAAGATCCAAGACTGTTTTGCCTGATTTAAGTCTCAAAGTATTTCTTGATGGTGACACATAAGACTGAATGGGACATGGGCACATATCTAGAACAGATGCCTCTATCCAGCTGTTTTGTGGAGAGGGGGAATGCCATGGTTTAAGACTCTTAACTTTTTGTGCCTTTTTCGGTTAATGGAATCCTTTAAAAAAAGTATTTTTTTACTAATATGGCAGTAGTTTATTTGCAGTAGATATTCAGTCTAGGATGATTTACATTTCACAGAAATTCTGGAATGTCAGGATGTTTTAATTTTGCTCCAGCTTCTGTTTTCTTCTGACTAAATATTATACTATGCAATTTTGTACACCAGAACCCCCATAACTTTGTATAATTACACTATGCAGTCTTGTACAATATTGGGTTTTTGTCTAGCTCAGAAATCATACTTACATAATTATGTAATTTAATTTTGGGATGGATTCTTTCACTGCAAATAGTAGGTTAAGATTTATTCTTAGTTTAACAATTTTATTTTAAATTCAGGAGCAGAATTAACACATATCCTGGAATCTGATTTGATTATTCATACAGAAGTGTAACAAGCACATACAGGGACATAAATGTAGATTACATACTCAAATTCTGGCTGAGAATGTAAAGATTTTTGAAAGTTAAGATGAAAATGCTAACATCTAATACATGTAAAAATATAATAAAATCTTGCTGTTCTGAAAATATCCTTGTGTGATAAGTCTCAAAATATGTTAAAAGAATAATGTAAAAGCTTGGTTAGAATTGCAAGACCAAAATGCCACCATTTCAGCTCCAGGGATTCAATGATAGTTATTAATTTCTTATGGTTATACCTTTCAAAACACATGTTCTCTTTGATTGCTTCTCACTGAAGTTTAAGTCTTCCTAATTGTCAAAAATTGGAAGGTAGATTTTTTTTAAAAAATTGAATTCTATGGTTTTCCAGAACACTATTTCTTAGATTTAAAACCTGCCTTTCCTCCATGAATTCAAACAACGTATTTACCTCTCTCGTCTACCCCCCCATGTCCTCAACAACCACCCCATGAAGAAAATTGAACTGAATGCTTTGTCTCAAGTCACCTGGTAAGTTTCCATGAATGAAAGTGTATCTTCCTGTCCAACTCAATATTTGAACCTTTATTGTGATGGAATGTGTAAGGAGATGGGTTCCGAGGACGGAGGGGGTGCATTCCAGAGTAGAAAGGCAACACAGTTTGGATGTGACGTGTGAGAGGAGGCTGAAGATAGCCCCTCCCTAATAGTTCACAGAATATATGGTAGATACAGATAGACTGCAGTCTGGCAAGATTCTGCCTATAGATGTGGAAACATTAAAATCACTTACTTGGGAATGTGCCGTTTTTGTGTGTCCACGTGCCATTTTTGGTTTCAGACATGGAAATTATGTAGGACTGTCTACATGCATCTCAGTTGTTCAGACCGAGAGCATTTGCAGCAGTGCAAAGTATCTTGGGTTGGCCCAGATTTTAAATAATTTCTCTGCTAATACTTTTGCATTCTACCACTCTTCTGGTTTGCCCTTGTCCTTTATCTTTAGAAGGGAAGATCCCCCCCAAAATTCCCATGGTATTGAATTACTTTATCAACAGCCTTATCAACAAAAATTGGTATCCCATTTGTAAAAAGTAGAATGTTTTCTGCCCTTTATGAACTACCATTTTCATTTTGAAGCAAGACGTAACTTTTTCACATCTGGCACACAAGTACTTCTCCATACATGACATCTGTTCCAATTTCATATCACCAAAACACTTGGATGCAGAATATCAAAAGACATAATTTTTACCAGTAAGAGGAAATCAAATATGACCTTGTCTCCTTGGTTTATTCTGGCTGGTAGGGCTCCTGCACGAATATTCTAGTAGAATATATCCCAAGACGAGATGCAGATGTTCTAAAGTACGGCAGGAAAAGATTAATCCAAGAAAGGATTTAATCCAAAATAATCCTTTCTAGACTTCCTAGAACAGGGCTTTTCAACCAGTGGTACGGATACCACCTGTGGTACATTGGCACCTGGTAGGTGATACGCGACCATCCTAGAAAAGTGGTAGTGGGGGAGGAGAATGAGCTGAACCGGTGGCAGCACCGCACAAGTCTGAGTGAGAGATGGCAGGAGCTGTAGGGCTGTCAGGGCTCAGCGGAAGCGCCAGGATCAGCGCCAGGCTGTGCTGGAGCTTGGCGCTGATCCTGGCGCTTCTGCTGAGCCCAGAAGAAGCGCCGATCAGCTGGAATGTTGCAGCCTCTCCAGGGTCTTGTGATTTACATTCAGATGCTTGGCAACTGATTCATATTTATGATGGTCACAGTGTCCCAGGGTCATGTGAAGTGACCAAAACCTGATGCAACCACCCAGCAGATGGGCTTTAATTAATTCTCAGAATTAATAATAGGTAGTCCTTGTTTAGTGACCACAATTGCAATTGGCAACGCAATCACTAAGTGAAGCAGTCACCAAGTGAAACCATGACTCTGCCTATGAACTTACTTTATAGCTTTCCTTTTACACATCTGTGAAGGTTGTAAACACAAGGATTGGTTGTAAAGTTACTTACTCATCATGTCATAAATGATTGTTAAACAAGGACTACCTGTATGCATTCAATATCAGTGACGAAGAACAGCGTGGGACTATTACCATTATATTCCACTTGAAAGCTTCCTAGAAGCATTAGTGCAACAGAGTGTAATCCCACAAAACACTTTCATATTCCTTTTATGATTTTAAAAACATTGTACACTGCTTTAAATATTCTCATTAAAGAAAGAGCAAGGTTAAAAAATATTAAATAAAACGGAATGGAAATTAGGCAGGGTAGTTTTTACCATGAAATCTGAAAATACAAGTTAACTCTCCATTTGGCAAAACAGTCATTTAATTTACAGTATAATAAATGTTACAGATAAAAAGCTCAACAGTGTGAAAAGGCCTATTACACAAATGTACAAATGTCTGTACAGAGCCCCACACACTTAATCCCTCCCCTCCCTGCCCCAATTTCAGCCAAGCTTGGCTTCAAAGAACTGAAAAGACAAGTTTGTACTATCCCAGGAAAGTCAGGGGCCAATGCCAGCGCACAGTAAACTCCCAGGAGATGTGTTTTGCAAGAACCAACTACTTTTTCTTAAATCTTACTTTAAAATCAAGCAAGGGAAAGTTCAAGTGTTTTAAATTCATCGCAACTTGAGCAGGTACCCTCACAAATTAAGAAATCATTCCACAGCCTTGGGAAAATTAATAATCCAGAGAGATAAAATTGCAAATGAAATGAGAGGATTTGGAGTATAGGACACAAAGTTCATTAGTCATTAGCAATTTCTTCCAAGAATTATGTTACCTAACATAATTTTTTAAAATTGCATTTTTAAGAGGCCTAACATAGAAAATGAAACAGAAAATCAGATAGTGGAGAAGTATTCATCTGCTAAAGACTCCAATATGATATAATCCAATATACCACTGGGCGGGGGGGGGGGGGGGAAGCAGTTGTTCAGGTTGGGCAGAGACAACTACAAAGAATTATTTGGCCCATTTTGCAGGAAGATGCAGTTTTGGATAACTGCAAAGTTTCCAAAATGACAACGATCTTCTATCTTAGCTCACTCAATTTTAATAAATATCACCAATTTTAATTGGGGAAAGAAAGTGATATGGTTAATTTCCCCAGTGAAATCTATTGGACAAAGTGCTTGAACACATGACACCTGCCCATTATTGTGCTACAAAGGATTGTGAAGTGCCCCTAAATACCCAGAGTCTAGAACATCATATGGGACAATATTCCTCCAATTTGGGGATACATTCATACATTGAAATCAATGGCAATGTCTTGCTCCAAATATTTGGAACAGGAATGAATATCTTTAGTTTTGTTTAGTTAAAAAGAAATTAATTACAGAATGATGGAGCTGAGTTTAAACAATGATTTTTTAAAAATGCAGTTTGATGTGAGAACTTGGCTGACCATTCTTGGGCTCAACTCCAGGGTTACCCCATTAAGGAACTGCTTGGGGAAACAGCATTAATCTTAATTAATTAATATGGTATGTGAAAATCATACAAGATTATTGCTGAATATTTTTACTTCCTGGTCCATCAACATAGTTAAATGTGGCTATTGGGTAATTCTTGTTCTGTTAAGGATTGGTCATAAAATCTAAGTTTTACTAAATCTGAAATGGTCATAATCTTTTCTCAGTGGTTCCAATCAAGAATGTCAAAAAGCAATTAATTCCATGACCATTTCATTTGGTTTGCAGTCATCAAAATGATGGTAGTTTACCTTGCAAATGCAAAGGGTTCTACCTATACTAAAAGCACTTCATAATCCTGAGATACAAAGCAAAACATGGTATTTGATTTATATGAAAACTATTACAGACGTGCTTGTCAAAATACTATGTAAGTGTCAAGAAATTCTGCTGGGGCTGGGTTTCTTTTGAGACCAGTTGACCCAAAAAGAAAAGAAAAAGAACTGGGACACTTATCAGCAGAAAACCACCTGCCATTTCTACAGCTGCAACATAAACACAAGGGCAGTGCCCCTTAAATGCATGAGTAATGCCAGAATAAAAGTAACTGGGCAACTGTAATGTCTGGTTAAATGAAAAAGAATCTGCCAGGTAATGTGGTTCCACAGGCAGTGAGAGAGATATTTTTGCATTTCATTTCTTAGACACCTTTTGAACTCTTCTGAAGGTTGGTTGTGTAAGGGAGTCACAAAACCCCACAAAACCCGGCTATGACCCCAGTCTGAGAGTTGTGGCTGCACTTGTACAGTTCCCCCTTGCCCGCCTGGCTTCTGGCTCCTGCCTCCCGGAACAGACTCAGATTGGCTCTTCAGATCAAGAGAGAAGGGGTCGGCTTCTTGCCTGGCCATGCTTCTTTTGCGTATTTCTTTTTCTTGGGCTCATTCACAACTTCAGGATTAAAGACGGCAGGGTTGGGAGCTGGGTTCATGGCAACAGTGGAGGGGGCAACTGGAGTCAAGTCCACGTCTGGGGCAAGATTAGGATAGGGCATTGGTAACCCCCCAATGAGCGCTGTGCCGTGAATGGTGTGGGTCTGGGCACCTGCCTCATTGTGGGTGGGAGGCAGGCCTCCATACAGTCCTCCACCATAGGGAAAGTTCTGCATGCGACGTGTTGCAGCCTCATCTACAGCCAGGGAGCCAGAATTGTCCATCCGCTTCTTCTGTCGAGAAACAAAACACATGGAATTAAAATATGGCCCAAATACAAAGACATTTAGTAGAATCTGTGCTTTTGTGAGGAGGTGGATCCCCAGGAGGGAGGGGGTGCGTGCCAGAGGAATAAGAGGCTACTCAGCCCAGATATCATATATAAGAGGATGAAGACAGCCCCCCCCCCAAAAAATAGTTCACAAAAGTACACTGTAGTTCAGGAATATCCAAACTTGGCAACTTTAAGACTTGTGGACTCCCATGGCTGGCTGGGGAATTCTGGGATTTGAAGTCCACAAATCTTAAACATTGCTAGGATTGGACACCCCCCTCTGTAAATGCAAATAGAGTCTTCAGTCTAGCAATATTTTGTCTATAGGTGTGAACAATAAGGAACTCAGCTCGGAAGAATTAACACATTATTCTTGGTTTTGGGCCTGACAACTTTTCACTTTAAAATACCAACTCCTCATTGTTAGCAGGGTTAAAAACAGAATTAGGTCATGAATTTCAGTTCCCTCCACTTTCCATTTTTATCAAGTCAAATCTAAACCTATTCTCTCACAGTTGTAACCTAGCAGCTAAAACCTCACACAGAACTATTTTAATTCACAGCTGAGAATTTGGTTCTCCATGAATCTATTTCTTCTTTAAAGTTAGCTAACCCTGTGTTCAGTGCTGTGTGGGTAGAGCTTAATTTTTGACTATTACTGAAGAAATACTTCTTAATTTGCACGTCAAAGCAAGCTGTGAGCCATGGAAATGAATCTTGATTAAAATGTCTTCCTGGCTATGCAGAAAAGGAAGGGAGAATGAGGGCAATGATCTATGTTTCTGCAGTCTAGTAACCAAGAAAAATGGTTGTTATATAAAATGGAATTCAGAAGCTTTTCATCTGGATGATTTTTATATTATATTTGTTATTTCAATAAAAGATTGCTGATGAATTCATTTTTTTTTCTGTTCTATCAAAATCTAATCTTATTTCTTTACATACTAATACTGACAGTATATTTGTTCTGATTTAGCAGTAATAAGAACCAAAGTGTTTAGTTTAGGCCCATATTACTTTAATAAAGTAAAGAGCCATGTCAGCTTTATGTTTCTCAATTCAGTTACATACCTTCACTGGAACTACTGCAGTCTGTACCATGTTTCTGAAACGTCCAACAGAAGGGTCCACGTCCTCTATAGGAGTACAAGAGATTGAGGTATTAATAGTTAATCATAAATGAAATCTCAGGAGTATATTTAACGCTGAAGGAATTTAATACAAATCTTTTCAAAAGGAAAGGCATTACCATTATCTTCTTTAGGAAAATATCTATATATTGATAGATGCTTACACACAAGTAACAAGGCAGGCAACTTTCTTTAGGAACAATATATAGTTCCACAGGGATTGGTGATGTGGTACCGTCCAGATGATTTGCACTATAATTGCAACTCTTGATCATGATAGCCAGAAGGGATGAGTTGTAATTCTAACCATCAGAAGGGAATTGGGCTGCTTATTCCTGGCCCACATTACTCACCTGGGTTAATGATTTCATCATCATCACTGAATGTTACTCTTGAGTTCTTTCGTTTTCTTTTTGGTCTTTGGATATCCAAATTCCCTTCTTCTATTGTCAGTGTGGAAATCCTCTTGTTATGGGCCGTATTGAACTCTGTCAGGTTCTAAGATGTCAAAGAGAAAGATTGCTATTGCAGCACAGGTTAAAGGATTAACAGTTTGGGGGGGATGAAAACTGCTATAATTTCCTACTCTTTTGTGGCAGTGATCTTATGACATCTCTGGAACAGACAGAACTTGATCCTTTTGTGGGATTTACTGGGGCGGGGGGGGAAGAGGCATTGTAAACCTTGGGGGGGAAATATCCTGGCCAAGCTTTTGGGGAGAATATTGGAGTTTAGAATATGGCAAAGCTTTAGGAATCCATTCTGATTCTTAAAATCTGTCACCAAAGTGTAATTTTGAAAAAGTCAGCCCCACCTTTTTTTATAGGGAGTACCACTTCATTTAAACTCTAATCAAGAGGAAACCTCAATAGGGAATTAGAGCAAACTTGAGCAGCTCTTGGCTTAGCCCAGGGGTCTTCAAACTTGGTCCTTTTATGGCTTGTGGACTTCAACTCCCAGAATTCCTCAGCCAGGCACGCTGGCTAAGGAATTCTGGGAGTTGAAATCCACAATCATAAAAGGGCCAAGTTTGAAGACTCCTGGCTTAGACCAATAAAGAAGATATATATCCCCAACTAAAACAAGCAACAAGAATCTGGTTGGAAGAATTTGGTCACTATTACTTTTCTCTTCCCTGGGGCAACAATAGCAAATCTGTCACATAGGAACCTCTCTCCCCACTTTTAAGAATAGCACAGTTTTACTCAGGTGCTCGTGCCAATCACCGTTCAAGCCAAAAGGTCTCTGTTCCCTTCACAAACTAGATATGCAACATGGGTACCACAATACAGGTAAAACACGGTGCTCACATCTAACTCTGTTTCTTCCTCTGGCAGACCAAGCAAGCCCTTGAGTTCATCGTCTTCGCTGGTCATTTTCTCATCTCCTTTCACCGCCGAGGGCAATGTCTGAGGCTTTTCTCTCAGGGTGTAGGCCCGCGTGGAGGCACCAAAGGAAACCGTGGAATCAATGGGAATCTGTTGTGGCTTATGAGGCTCCAAACGAATATGGCCTAAAAACGTGCCGTGTGCTATGCATTTTAGAATAAGGAGGAGAGGAAAAGCAACAAATACTAATCATGTTACTAAAATATTACTTAAACCATAGTCCCTTTTCTAAATTTCAGTGTGTTCCTCCCTCTTAAGCAGTGCTGCACTGTACACCCATTGTTTATCAACTTACTGCTGTTGAGATCTATAAGAAAAACTCTCTTCAGATGTTTATGGTAGACCAAAGCAGCATGGACCCTAGAGCATGACTGGTGATCTATGGTAAAGTCGCACAGGTCGGGGTTTCTCCCAAAGAGATAGTATTTCTTCTCATCGATGATCAGTTTCTATAACAAGATATCAAAGACAAATGGGTGGATTTTTTTTTATTGGGGTGTATGTGGGGGGAGGCCTATACTTTCTTAAAATCATGGGCCTGGGTATAAAAAAGGGGAGAACCTCATTATGCCATGAGAAGAAAAGGCAACCCAAAAGACTAGCAACTGAAAAATGTGCCACTTGTGGATAAGCCAACCCTTAAAATTTTCATGTTTTAATTTTCACATTGGCTTACCCACAGGTGGCCAGTTTTCATTGTATTTTAGTTAAAATTTTGAGGGTTGGCTTATCCACAAGTATGTACGGGTTCTTAAAAAAAATTATACAGTCAGATTACAATAGAATTGGGACTAGAATTTCCATTGCTAAGCTACATGGTTATAAAGCATGACATCGTACGACCTCATTGCTTAGTAATGATAATCCTGGCAATCCCAGTTGCCATTGTAACTCTAGGACTGCACCGGTCATTAGTCAAGGACCTGGTATGACCATGATGTAGGAAGGGGCAGAAATCCCAGGCAAGTAAGCCAGTGGGTGAGACCTTCAGTTAAGAGCTACAGGAGGGCGGATGCACTATGGAATATGGGTGGCTGGGAAGATGCTGCAGGCAAGTGCTATGGAGCCCAGGTGTGTCAGTGAAGCAGGAGCAACTTGCAACCTCTGCTGGCTTCTCCACTGACTTCTCTTTTGTCTATCTGTCAGGGAATTTCGCAAATGGCAACCACATCATCATAACTTTTGCTGCTGGTCAAGTCCTTGAATTGTGATTGCATGACTGCAGGGATGCTGTGATGGACTGGTCGTAAGGTCCTCTCGTTCAGCACCATTAAAAATGTGAATAATTGCTAAATGAGCAGTCGTAACCCAAGGACCGTATGTTTGTGTCCATGTGTGTGTGTGTAGATAGTCCTTGCTTAATGATCACAATGGGGACTGGTAACTCCATGCGATTGCTAAGTGAAAGATCATGCGACCATGATAGATTTCTGTCAATTCTCATTTGGTTGTTAAGCAAGTTACCATGGGTTGTTAAAAGAGACATCATTGACTGTGACTTGAGATGTTACAGACTGTGACTCGGCTTGTTGGAAGCCAGTTGTAAAGCATGCTATTGATCACATGACTCTGGGGAGGTTAAACAGCCATAAATGTGAGGAGTGGCTATAAAGTTACTTTTTCAGCAGTGTTGTAACTTCAAACAGTTGTTAAACAGGGGAGCCATTAAGCAAGATCTAGCTCAGGGATAGGGAACCTTGGCTCTTTTATGACTTGTGGACTTCAATACCCAGAATTCCTGAACCAGCCATGGTGAGTCAGGAATTCTGGGAGTCATAAAAGAGCCAAGGTTCCCTACCCCTGGTCTAGCTGTATTTGCAGATAAGGCAATCCATGAATAAGTCAAACCCAATTTTGGGAGTGTATTTTGGAACTTAAAAGTCTTGGTTTATCTGCAAATAGATAAGGTAATTAATCAATATACAAATTTATTAATGCCACGTGACACTGCTTTTCAGCATGGGACAATTTTTACTATCTAAATGACAATGGTACCTGCAAAAAAAATAAATCAACTAACATAGTTGAGCAGCTCTAGAAACAAATATAATAAGGAAGCAAACTGATGTGGGAAAGCAGAAACGCTAATAATTTTTTTGCCATTCTTAAAGGCATCAACCACTAAAATCTCATTTGTGCCTCTGAGTTATAACCCGGTGTGATTCTCCACACATAGAGCTTAATCACTTCATGGCTTAACTTTGATGTTGCACTTTTTAGACCCAGCCAATCACTAGTTACACCTTTGAACTCTAAATGAGAACTAAGGCATAGATGGCTTGGTTAGTATCAAGTGCTTAAGAAAAAGCGAAATAGCACCATAATTTATAGTTACACATTGATAATAGATTCTGCTTAAGAAGTGTTCCATCCCACTTTTGGGATATTTGGACAAACCAGAGAGAGTTGTCAGAAAATGCATGAGTCATTTGCTCAGTCTTTATACTGCTCCCTTCTTTCTTTCTTGTCACACTGCAATTAAACCAGGAATGATTCAATTAATTGTAGCTTTCAATTACATCCAAATACAGATTCTTAAAGTAGTGGCAACCAAGGTTTTCTGGTTTGGAAGAGATACAGTATTGCAATAGAGAATGAACAATATAAGAATGAAATACCCAAACACTGTCTAACCAAAGACATGAATCCTGAAAATCTGAAATCCTGCAAAAAAACAGATTTCTGCACAAAAATAATCTGGATCCAAACAGTGATCCAAATTATTAAAACAATAAAAGATATGGGTGCACATTCACACCTAATAGTGTAAAAGCATCATTATCTTTGAATACTTGGATGCAAATAGTCAGATACCAGTCCAACAGAAAGAAATTCAGATGGCTTGCTAAAAATAGCCAAGACAAGCTGAAACTAAAAAAAATAAATAAAAAATTAGATATTCAGCCTTTCTTTTTGCCTGTGATACGTTCTATAGCTATCCAATTCTGTATGTCACCTGGCTCATATTTAAATTTTCTGCATCTATTTTCATACCTCAATAAGTTTGTCTCCTTTGACTACATCCAAGTGCAACCCTGGTGGAGGCTTTCCTGCCCTAGGAAACAAAAACAAGAAAAATATTTTGTTTAAGAATACTTAAAGTAGTCATTGGAATCTATGAAGTTATCAACAGATATAAAATGACCACAAATTGCTCTGACAGGGAAAACCTGAACTTGGGCACAAAAAGTCAGTTATGCTCAGCACTGATCCAAACATTTAGTTTAACTGAGCATTCGTGAGTACATTTTAGATATATAAAAAATTATGAATCAACGGCCTTAAGATGGTTGCCTCAAAAGGGGACTGAAAATTCATTAATTTGGGCCTACAAATCATCAAACCTCCAGTTCATTGGGAATATGATTCCAGTTGTTTGGAAACAAAACTGGTATGTCCTATTTATGGATTTCCTGGAAGCATCTGGAAGACCACTGTGAGAAACAGCATGAATCAGAATGATTACTTTGCCTTTTGGCGACAGCATCTACTTGGGAGAGATTATTTATTTACTGAATTCAGCATATCAGGAAACAAATTTATCTACAAATACAGTCTTACATATTTCTGTGATGTATAGGATTATATGCTTGATTTAGAGAGGATGTGGCTGTGAGACAAAACTACATAACATGACTACATAACTACATAACATCTCTTGCTCAGATTTTGCCTCTGCTACAAAGTATTTTAACTTTTGTGCTCACCCAAATCTGCTACAAAATGAAAATTAACAGCTAAAACTGTTAATATATGTTAAGCTTTTTGAACACTCAACATTTCAAATGCTTATTGCAGTTATTTTTGGATGCACATAGTTACCACTACATAAAAAGACACAATCTCCAAGGCTGGCGTCAGAGTCCCTGTTGTGTTCTGTCCTTAGTTAAGGTCAAAACAATGGGTATGATATAAATGATTATTTTGGTACAATATAGACTTTTTATCTTTGAAACACCAATCTCTCACTCTCTCTAAAAGACCTTGGTGGATATTGTATTATAAAATCCTTGAGCACATTTGCATTTTTAAGGCACATTTTGACAACTCTTCAACTGCTGCTTTAATCTCACTTTCACATTTTTTTCTGTAAAGTCTAGCAAATACACAGGGAAGACTATGATGGAAAAATTTAATAATTATTATTTAAATCACATAAGTGACACATTTGATAGCCTTCACTATTGTTATTAAAATGCAAAACCTTGCTAGCAAGCTGAAACTCAAATAACCTTTCTACTTGACAACTACTTTGATCTAAGGAATATATATTTGTATATTCCAGACTTCAGTCACTACTCTGTCCACTATTCAGATTTTTTACAACTGAGGCAAGATTTGTGTCCAGATTAAAACAACCCCAAATGAATGTCCATGCTGCCTAAAGCAATTTCCCCGCCACAACCTCATTTTGTAGGTTTATATGTAGGACTTCAGTAACATACCTAGGATGAAAGTATATTTTGATTTCTCCCAGGCTCAGAGATTTTAAAGAAAAACTTATGTCATTTGTCCATACTCAGCAGCCCTCTCTCTCTCTCTCTCTCTCATTTCACAAAGACCGTTCAGTAGCCACACAGCCTGCCCTTATTTATCATAGCGCGTCCTATACTGAACTTCTTCGCCATCCCTATTCTGAGGCACATCAATAAGCAGTAAGTCCTCTGCTCATGACCAGAGGCATCCTTTGAGGTGGAAAACATGTGTTCTGCCTAAGCTAAAAGCACTCTTTCTCTCCCCTCCATCCCAAGTATTTCACATACGAAGCGCGAGACTGCAACGCTCAAAGGACCAGTCCTGAGGATTCCCCTCAATCGGTTCTCCCTTCCAGGGGCTGCTACCCCCCCTCCCCGGGCCCGCTCCCCTCTTTTAGGATGCTGCTCCGCCTCCCAAGGAAAAAGCAGTCCCCCTTGCACAGCAAGTCGCTTCCCCGCTCTCCAACGGCACACGCCCCCACCCTCACCAGGTCGGACAGTCAAAGAGTGGGAGGCTACCGCCACCGCCGCCGCCACCGGCAGAGTTTGCGTTCGCCGCCATCTTGTGACTGCCCCCATTCAGCTGG
Organism: Protobothrops mucrosquamatus; assembly: GCF_001527695.2. NCBI lineage: Eukaryota > Metazoa > Chordata > Lepidosauria > Squamata > Viperidae > Protobothrops > Protobothrops mucrosquamatus. The sequence continues at coordinate 701,554 of NW_015386789.1, forward strand.
GCGCAGGGCACGCCGGGAAGCTGGAAGACCTGGCGGGAGGGCTGCGATCCCAGCATGCATCGCGCCCAAGCGGGCAGCGGGCATGAGAGGGAAGGGGGGAGGCAAGCCGCAGAGGATGGAACGTATCCTATCTGAGCGCGAGCGCGGCGTTCGGGGTGACGTCACAACGACGCTCCTTTAAAGAGCGGGAACGCAGAGCCGTCGGGGAGGGAGGAGGCCATTTTATACTCGGGGGTTTCGAGCCGGCGGGGTGAGCTCGCCTCTTGTTTGGGCCGAAGTCCACGCACCTTCTCCTGCAATCTGTGGCGGTGTTGTTTTTTTTTTTCCCTTTCGGGCATTTTTTTCTTTAAAAACCTGCAGCTGTTCATTATTACATTATACTTACACGAGAAACGTGTACGTCACAAAGCGTCCCACGGGCGCTCTTGCCTTTTAAAATCGCCAGCCCGTTTGAGGGGCGGCGAGAGCCTGGGTGAGGTCTCGGCTGATTTTGGAGGAGAAGCAGAGCAACGGGCAACCTGGCAAGCCTCGCTCGTCCTTTCAGGAGATTTGAGCTATTGGACTTGAGCCGGATGCTGCCGAGTTAATTTTAGAAATGTTGATCCGTTAGTCCTGTGGTCTTGTCTTTTTGGGGCTGAATTCATGCAGCGTCCTAGAACTAACAGCTGCATTTTCACGGTAGTACAAAAAAACCATGTTTCAAGTATTACAAAGTCCATCTTGTGTGGCCCTCAGGTTGGTTTTAACTTGGTTTGTATTTTGTGCCTTAATATGTTAACGTACCCTGGAAACGAAGTCTGTAACCAGGTTAAACGTGAGTGCAGCCACTATCGGATACTTGGATGAATTCGCAAGGTTGTTAATTCAGGATATTTACAAGATAGCTACACTTTGTCTGAAGAGCTATTGCAAACAATCCAATTTAAACTCATCCCCCTGTACGGCACAACTACACTACCATGCACTCATGTGTTGTATGTTGTGCATATAATATGCATGTATTTCCACACTTTGTGTGTGTGCCTTGGCTTCTGGCAAATACTGAAGATAGGTCCTTGCATTTTCCATAGCAAGCTTTTTCAGAAGTGGTTGGTCATTGCCTTCCTAGCTGGTTTCTTACCTAAGGCCTAGAGAACCACCCCAGTACTTTTAACCATTATGCTGACTTTCGTTTGCACACTTGGCAAAAACAAATCTTCTGGTGAATGTATCTTTGATCAGTCTCATTGCCTTCTGACACAGATACATTTACTAACAGCAAAATTCTGTAGTTTTCCATTATCAATTGTTTTCTGGTAATTTAGGATCTCTTGAAAGGAAGGTGGGCCACCAAGGTTATCAGAGTTGCACTGGTATTTAATTTGAGGTATTAAACTTGTAGAACTTCAATTGTGCCAGGAAAAAACCCACAGGATCTCCACAAATGGATTTTTCATCTTTTTATAAATACAAATTTGTATCTCAAAACCATTCTAGCATTCAGTAGTGTTCTTTTTTTATCCTGCTTCTTGCTCTCAACAGTCAGAATTTATATATAGGTAGTCCCTGATGTATGTCCACAACTGAGTCCAAAATTTCTGTTGCTGAGACAGTTGTTAAAGTGAGTTTTGCCCCATTTTATGATCTCTCTTGACACAGTTGCTAAGTAAATCACTGGAGTTGTTAAGCTAGTAACACTTGTTACCTGAATCTGGCTTCCCCATTGATTGTGCTTGTTAAAAGGTCACAAAAGGTGATCGCATGACCCGGGACACTGCAGTCAACATAAATATGAACCAGTTGCCAAGCATCTGAATTTTGATTATGTGACCATGGAGATGCAACAGTTATAGGTATGAAAAATGGTTGTAAGTCATTTTTCAGTGCTATTATAACTTCAGTCACTAAATGAATGGTTGTAAGTCGAGGACTACCTATATTTTAGATACTACTACCATAGAGGTAAAATTATCATCTGAAATAAAAATTGAGTTGAATTTGGTAACAAATAGGGTAAGACACCTCACTATTACTCCAGATATAATCTTCATTCACAATGACTTCATTCACAATGAATCTGTAGCAGCAAACCCACAAAAGTTGTGTATTATAAAAACTTATTAGGACATAAGCTTTCATGAATTGAAGATGCTGTTCAGAGGCATGAAACATAAATCTTCAACTGGTAAACACATGAAGCACCCTTTGGAATGGACTATAAAGAACAAAAGCGGCTGTAATAATTTTTCCTAACAATACCATCTTGGCTTTCAAACGGAAGCCAAATATTTTCTCAACAATTTAAAGCCAATTTAAACCTTTCAGGAAATTTCTGCTAAAAAAGAGACATCAAATATCTAAAAATGTTTATTGATACTTAAATGGATGGAATGATAGTGCAAAGAAAGATGTGCAACTGAGGGCATCATTCTTCACGCAACTTCACAGTTTAGTCATTTAAATATGTAAAATGTGTGAAGTAATAAATAGATGTCAGGAGAAAAACATTCTCTACTTGTATACAGAATGTAACCAAGTCAACATTTTAGGCTTTCCATGCCCATTTTCTTTTAAGAGTATCTACCCAAATAAGTTACCCAGAAATTTCACATAAAATACAAGTTCTGAGCAAATTAAAACACCCAAATCAGGCATAAAGTGGAACCCATGGGTTTCCATAAAGACAGAATAGTGAATCTTAGACTGGCATGCTTCTAATCCTCCTTTGATACAAAAGGTTTAAAGCTTCCTTTTACTACTAACACTTTTCCTAAACTGTCCCAATATGGAAAATATTTTTTCCCAATCCAAATAGGGTACCAGCAGGTCAGGATTAAACTACACATTTAAATATAAGAGGAAATTAGAAGTCATTCTTCTCACTATATGCAAAGGAGGACAGAAGTCATACCAGCCTCAAGTATGCTGCAATCTTCTTTCATTAAATTTTGTTTTTCTAGTACATTTGACTGCAATATGTGCAGACTGCCTAGGAAGGAAATTGGTACTCCCAACAAGAAATCTTTTGGACAGACATATTTACCAAAATCCTAAAAGAAAAGATGCATAACCTTCTATTATCTTTCCATTTCAGACTCTCTGGAAACTTTTTACTGCTATAGTATTTAATGCACATGCTAGTGGTACAAAGTTGGGAAGAGACAGTAGGATGGGCCATTTCCAATGACACCTTCATTAAAAAAACATCTGGACATATTATTAAGCAATTGATAGTCACCACAAAAATGAAGCAGAGAGAAATAGGATTTTAAATACAAATACCTTCAGACTAATCATTACCAAATGAGTTTCTGAAAAGAACTAGCTTCAATATGTCTCATAGTAGCTATGCTATGTTTGGGAAAATTGAGATGTTCTCTCTTCCCAAGTTGAAAAACTCTTCTTTGTCTGCTACAGAAAGTCCTATTTTTTTGTCCAGCCCACTGGGCTACACTCAAAGCAGCTTCCAGACATATACAACAGAAATCAGGAATTGCTGTTTCAAACAACTTTGGCGGTTTCCTAAAGGGTGATGCACATTGCTTGGGATTTTGTACTTAGGAGTTATTCTTATATGAGTCACTTATAAAAGCAGTACACATTAAAAAAGAGTTAGATCTGTAGTGCTTAACGGCAATTAATAAGCTACTCTAGATGACTGATCACATCCTTCAATACTTGGGACAGGAATATTTGGGAAAACAAAACGAAGCCCTCCACAAGTTTAGTTACATAAAATAAATTAACATGTACTGTCTTCATGGTTCACTAAATCCAAGAACTAGTTATCTTCATGTTAGTTTTTATATTATAATTACTAATGGAAAATCAGTTCACCTCAATCTCCTCATTTCTTAAGCTTGTCTCATGGCAGAAATATTGTGTATCTAATTCCACAGAGATACTTCATTTTTGTACTTGCAAAATGATTATTACCAAGATTAAACAAGCTAAAGCCAGGCCAGAAATTAGGATGCAGATCTTCTTGCGTGATTTCTTCTGTTTAAAAACAAACAAAAAACAATAGGGTATACTGTAGAGGAAAGAGATATACAAGAGAAGCAAAATTCAGCTCCCATTTTAGGATTAGAATTGCAGTGAAAACCATCCAACATAATTTAAAAACTTGAGTAACTAGACAGTGGAATGCATTGGATAAAGCACTTTTTTTAAACTTCACTTTTTAAAAACTTCAAATAAAACAAGTTTTGAACAGCGATTGATTTGAAACTATTATTCAGACAAGAAGCATTTTATTCTGTGCAATGTTTGGGTATCTTATCAGCACTAGCACTGATGATGTTACCTAGTTTGGGTAATAGAACATCTGCAAGAAAACAACCAAGCTCAGAGAGCAACAAGGACCCCTCATTTCAACCCTGAGCTACAAATATTCTCCTCTACTTTTAAAAAGCATGCCGTATCTTGGAGGGTGGGAAGCAACAGTTAATTCTCCCAAGACTAATGCATGTGGTTAAGGCTAAACATACAGTTGGGAAAGGATCAGAGCTGAGTCAACAGAGGGGTGGCATGCAGAAGATTAGCTGCTTGTATCCTTTCATGCCTCTCAGTCTGCCCTAAGTCAGTGGTGGCGAACCTATGGCACGGGTGCCAGAGGCGGCACTCGGAGCCCTCTCTGTGGGCACATGTACCATTGCCCCAGCCTTGCCTCCTCCCGTGACCCCCTCCTCTCCAACAGCCCCCCTGGAGGAGAGTTGCCCTCGAGCGTGGCCCACACGGAGCAGCGCAGCCAAGGACATGGCAGCCAGGCAGCGTAGACAAGACTCTGCCCTCACGCCTCATCGTGCACAGTTGATGCTGCGGGGCGCGGGCAGAGGGCGTGGCCACCATGGCGCTGCTGGGCGATCTGCGGCGGGCCCTGGAGGCAGTGAGTGGCCCTGCGGGCAGGCGGGGTGGGGGCGGAGCAGGGGCAGGGCCAGTTTTTGGGCACTCGGTCTCTAAAAGGTTCGCCATCACTGCCCTAAGTTATGAACAGTTAAAGGGACTGGAATGGAAAGCTATATATTTCTCATCATTTTGGATTGGAAAACATTCAAAATCAAAATAGAAAGAAAGAGAATCTCTGAAATCCCAACTATGCTGTCCCTACTTGTAAGTTTGAAAGACTTTGGGGCTGTACAAAGGTTACCTGATAATAAGCAGCTCTCTGCAATTGATCATTGGCATTTTCCACATGGACTTCTGCATTTTCTACATTTGCTTCTATGCTATCTATAGAGAAAAAGAACAACCACTTTAAAAAAAAACAACCCACAACCATCACCACTATATGATGCATTCTTCCTACAGTTAAACCTGTTTATATATGCTGTATAAAGTTATTTCAGCATGAAATTAGCAGTGTGGCATACTCTTTAGCTGTACTAATTTGCTGATCAATAATTGTTAGTCTAGTTCCCAAGCCTGGAGATGAGACCTGGAGATCCAATCAAGTCTAATCCTTTATATGCTTATACCAAATAGACAGAATCTTGCCAAACTAAAGCTATAACTTTCTAAGCTACTAGATAAATCTATTATATAGTTTGCAGCCAAGTAAACACCACTATTAACTTACCAATCATGTCTCCCTGATCATGGATCATCATAGCCAAATCTTTAAAAATCTGATTCACATCCAAGATATCTGCCTGAAAGGGAAGTATGCAAGAAATTACTGCATTTTGTGTTTATATTTTATATTATTCCAATTATTAAGCCAAATAATTATTCCAGTTACATTTATTTTTTTCTAAATAACAACCTAGTATGTCTTATCTCTAAAGTCTCATTGTCCATACTATACCTACAGAAAGAGGCTTTTTGGAACAGCTATTTGTTGCCCTGTATTGCCACTGTTGCTGGATCTTTGGATTTACTCTCCCAATTCATTCTTTAAAATGAAATTTCATTTACGATTGTGTACCACAAGCACTAGATCATCTTCCAGTCTTAGAAGAATACTTGGGTTTATGTGTCTGGTTCACCTATTCCAATCTCTTCCCTTTCTACTACATCCTCCTCCTGTTTAATAACTGATTGTAAAAGCGCAACCCACATTTTGAAAAATCATACACTTTATCTTTTAAGAAGATACACCAAAATATCAATGTGCTGCACTTTGCAGCATTTTTCCCAAATAACAATTAGAAGCTTTATGAATAGTATATGAATAGTATAAAGATTCATATCAATTTATCAAATACTATCAATGTTGCACATTTTGCTCTTATTTTGAACTGTTACTCATTCGAGATTGCCTGGAAAGAAGTCATGTTCGTATCCCAGGTTCCCAGTGAGACATCTATGTATTCACAGATAATGTGCCTCGTGCCTATCAAGTTCCTTGCACCACCTGATTTTAAGTTAAAAAAAATTATGAAAAACTGACATGCTGCAATGTAAAGGGCCAGCCTCAGGCATCTTCTTAATTTCCATGAATGCCTTTAGCCCTCTAAGTTTTCTAATAAAAACAAAGTGATGGATGTCTCTAATCTAGAGCAGAGGTCCCCAACCTTTGGGCACCAGGGACTGGTTCCATGGAGAGAGGTTTTTCCGCGGACCGGAGGGTGCGTAGTTTTGTGTGCTGTCTGCATTCCGCGGATGGGGCTTTGTTTGTGCGGACCGGTTCCTAATCTAGAGTTTTAGTTTGAATTGTGTTTATCTGCCTAGAAAAGAACTTAGGTATATAGACAGCAAGAAACATCCTACAGACGGCAGAACTGAAGGAGATGGCAGTTTGTATTAAGGTAAATAGAGGCTTTCCATTTAGACATATTTCGCATAGCAACTATTTTACAAATGGACAAGGCTGTCCATCCCAATCATTCTCCAAGGTGTTCTCAAAATTCCAACAGTGATTATCAAACCAAAAAGGCCTGTTGTACAGTATTAGATAAATATCCTAGGACGTAAACGAAGAGCATAGACGTGGCTTTTGACAAAGAGAGGCCTTTGACCTTTTTAATGTGTATTTTTTAAAAACATTGCATCTAACTAAATCTATCAGCTACTTACTTCCAATTGCCTAATGGCAGTTTCCCTCTCCTTGATTAATTCAAGATCTTGTTCTGTTATAGCTACATCTTCTTCTTGAGCCTGCATCTGATCCCATTCTTCATTGCTGAAGGGGGAAAAAATGGACAATCCACTCTTCTTGTATTCTCAGGAGATCAGGAAAAGGTTACCCAAATACTTTTTGGATTTACTGATTCACATTCCTTAGCTGTGGAAACTATTCAGTGGTCTTCATTCAACACCAAAGGAACTGAGAATGCAGTATCTTTTAAAATATAAACTGGGGAGAAATAGTTATAAATGGTTTTCTGTGTATTGAAACATTTTCACATGAGGCAAGCTAAAGTTATATATTTTAAGACAAACTCCTGGCAACTGGCATTCCTTTTTTTCTATCCCCAATAGAAATTCTATCCCCAATTTAATTGGATCACAATTCTTCAAATGATCATTTCCAAAAACCTGGGCTAGAAGTCTCACCACATCAGATTTTTGAAAGTTGAATTCCAAATTGTTTGGAGAATTCAGGAAAGAGATGATGTATTAACCCAATGCATGGTGCAATTTAAATAATCTTGTTTATATTTCAAGACCAACCAAGCACAGTGTTCTTTAGATATGTCAGCTTCCAATTAATTATCTAATTCTGAATCAGGATTTTAGTGGATCTAAGTTTTAACATGGATTGGTGTATGTTGTATATTTAAAAAGGGAATGAAGAGATAGAAGTTGTTCAGGAATTTTATAGTGAATTTACATTTAGTGAATTTATATTTAAATTCAAGATTTGGGGAGAGCTGTGTGTTTCCCAAAACAATGTTACCACTTTTTCTTTGACAGGCATACCCATATTTTGTTTCTGTTACCCTTGAAATGTGAAAGATCATTTTTATGAACAATAGCTTCAATATCTGAAAACTGTCATCTGGACACCTAGACTTTAATTTTGCAGACATGGAGTGTCATGCTAAAAACCTGGTCAATATTTATACTCAATATGACAAACTAGATCCAGACACTTGACTGTTTTATTGGCATTCTCCTCACTTTCCAATTCCTTTTTTTTGCTTCCTGGTTTACTATAAGAACTTTACTCAATTAGAATGCCAGAAATATTTGACCACAAACTATAATTTACTTCTAAACCTGAACCAGAGACTATGATTCAATCTGGATTTCTGATTCTGGTTTGGATGATGGTAGGAAACCTTATTTGGCTGTTCCAGAGCTATACTGTCTGCTAACCAGGATTTCAATAAGAAAATTGGGAGTGCACAAGAGAAAGAGTACAAAACCTGAGGAACATCCTGATACCTAAACAATTATTTGGCTCCGATATCTGAATTCAGCCACTATTTCTGAATAACCTGTGATGCAAGCACATCAGATTTATTTTCTAATGAATGTGCATTAGGAAGGTTTTTGGAACTGAAGAAGCAAGGTGATAGATATCAGAAAGCAGTAAGCATTACCTGTCAAATGAGACCAACTGCTCTTCCCTGTGTCTCTCATCTCCCTGGAAAGAAACAATTCTAGATCAGCCAAAAATTTACTCTGGTAGTATATGATGTAGCAATTTCTGGCCTAATTAACAGGCTTTTTTTTTTTTACAAGTCATGGACTTCACAGACATATCCAAGGCAAAATTAGTTTTTTCATTTAAAAGAGTACTAATTAAGCAACATAGACTGCTAATAAAATCGAAAAACTGAAATAGAATTGAACTAAACAGGAAGGGACAAATATCTTATCAAGTCATTATGTTTGCAACCGAATGATAATTATTCCTGTGCCCCTTTGAATCAGTCTACCTAATTTAGTCTGCTGGGTGCCAGAAGAGGGGTAAAGGAATTATGCAATTCAAGGTCACTGCTCAGACTTGTATTTTTTTCTATTCATCAATATGTTCATCAGTTGGACATCATTGGTCTCTCGCCTCAAGTAACAACTGAACTCTCATTTTCCCCATCCAAATTACATAAGACTGGTATAGTGTTGTATAACAGCTTTGCTATGAGAAGATGGAAAGATAGCTACTGTCCTATGTATGGACCTTCTAGTAGGGGAACGCAGCTATTGTATATCCTTAACCAAAGATTGGAACTCTCCTCCTATCTGGGATGGTCGTCCACTTCCAACAAGTGTCCAGCTTCAGGAGGGATGCACATGGACAGTGAGGGAGGAAGAAGACATTCACTTAACCAGATCAGCTGAAGTAACTGTGGCAATCAATGGGATGACAGATATCGCATCCACATTGCCTTCACATCCTAGCTACTGTCCTGACAGAGAAAGTGTAAAGCAGGGGTCTTCAAACTTGGCCCTTTTATGACTTGTGGACTTAAACTCCCAGAATTCCTCAGCCAGCGGGCCAGGCTGAGGAATTCTGGGAGCTGAAGTCCACAAGTCATAAAAGGGCCAAGTTTGAAGACCCCTGGTGTAAAGCAACCTCCTTCCCTTATTTTTTTCAAGTGGGTAACGGAACATATATAAAGCCCAGATGTTTTTCAGAACTTTCCTTGTTAAGAAGTAGAACCATCTATAATACGACTTTAGAATAAACAGGGTAGAGGATGTGAAGCTAGAAGAAAGGAACATAAGAATCTTCAGGTTAATAAGACACCTTGCCATCTTCAAAACATTTGGAGAAAAAAAACCTCAATTATTCCTTTGTGGACTATTTGGCTAACAACTTACAGAGAAACGAGAGCCAGCTCTTGCCCTGGCAACAGTTTCCTTTTCTTTCTCCGAGACTCTTCTCTGCACTGCTTGGAAATTATTTAAGGCTGCAGAAAAGTCGTTCATTAAACGCTCCTTCTGAAGTTTCTGCTGGCGCTAGAAAAGAAGAATTTTATCTGTGGTTGTAAAAGCAAACTCACCAGCTTCAAAGAAATATTCATACTTTATTTCTAGCTCTTACTGGATATTTTTGCAACTTGCAATATTTTTGCAGCTTGCTCTATATCATACTCTATACCAGTATGGTATAGAGCAGACATGTCAAACACAAGGCCCGGGGGCTGGATGCGGCCCGCGAAGTGGTTTCATGTGGCCCGCGAAGCCATCCTGGAAACAGGGAACGGCCCCCGCTGCCTTGGCCCTGGCCCAGGCCGGCTGGGAGGGAGCCAATGTACAATTTTGTGGTGGCCATCTATGCTGAAACGCATTCAGTCTTAGCTCCACAAGGGCATCTAGAAACAGCGAGGAAGCAGCCCCTGCCGCATCAGTTCCGCCCCCTGGGTGCATGCTGGGGAGGTGTCACCCTTTATGAGGAATGAAGAAATGGACCATGCCTTGGCGCTTGCCCCGGTCCCACCCCCTTCTGCCAGAGACCCTCAGATCTGTCCCACTCCTGCCCAGGCCCCCACAGGCACCCTTGATGTGAACGAAGTAGAGCTGGCCACGCCCACCCAGTAGGCCACACCCACTCCATCCACGCCCACCGATGTAGGCCGCGCCCACCCTGGCCACACCCACCCGGCCCCCCAAGGGCAACCGCCATGCTGATGCGGCCCTCAATAAAATTGAGTTTGACACCTCTGGTATAGTCTACTGCTCGAGCAGCGGTTGGATAGAAGACCTCCAAAGCCCTTTCCAACTCTGTTATTCTGATCCAGACCACTTTTATCCACTGTTTCATTAAAAGGATATTAAGATTTCTTGTTCGGCCATGACTGGGAATTTGGAAACAGAGAATCAGTGTAAAGACTTAGGGTGTGGGACCAGGTTAATGTCCATTCACAGTGAAAACCCAGGGAATAACTGGTTCAGTCACTCTCAGCCCAACCTCTTACTCCCAAGAGAGTTGCTGGGGGTAAAATATTCGTATTCTGGGGATAATGTTGCTTTGAGCAACATAATAATTGCAACAATAGGAGAAACAGAGGTCCAACACTTCCACCAAACCAGAGTGTGAAAGGGTAATTTACACCTATTTAATACACCAGCAGGCACTGAGAATTATATGCACATACTATTAATCTCCATTATTACAGAAGATTGAGTGAGAAATTATTCCTCAACTCCAAAATGCTACTTATACCTTCTTCACACTAAGAACTAGCATGTGCAAAATATGTAAGTCAGTCTATGAATGCCCTCTGCCCCCAGATCCATGCCACCAAGTAAAGGAAGCATTGCCATTCCAGATGACTGAATATAACATTAAGGCATGGTTCACACATCATCATGCTAATTTATGATGCGTTATGCTTGATTGTGGCTTATTATGTTTTGCAAACTCAACCACTGTTGTTTGTAAACCATAGCTTATTGTGACATTGCAAACATCCAATTAAATCATGATTAAAAAGCAATAGTTTAATGTGATCAGCAAACCTGTTCAATTTTCTTCCAATACATGAAAACCACAGATAAACCCACAAACCTGTTCTGAGGAAGATAAGGGCAATGGAAGGGAGCCTAGCTCCTTCAGGTATTCATTAGTCTCTTTGGCAAGCCGGTTTGCTGTATGTTGCAACTGTTGTCTAGGAACAAAAACACATTTCAGTTTCATTCTGGCAAGTCTTATGTTCTAGTTCCATTTCCTTTTAACTTTTGCCAGTTATACTGCCATCTATTTGGTGATTTGAACTGGATTATTTAATTATTGGCTCAAACTGTTCTCCTTGCCCAATTCTAGAGCAATTAAACTTTGCTTTTCATATTAAAAGAACTCACTTAGATATCCATCCTGCTTTCAAAACCCAGTCTATCAGATTCAGCAGTTTGGTTTTTGTTCAGAGTTGTTTTTTCCTTGAACATTTCCCCCCTACCTGACAATTTTATAAAGACTGGATTCACAGTGTCGTCATTCAATCTGAGTTAGACAGCACTCCATAACAAAACAAACACATAGAACTGCTTGTTGTTATTTAGTGGTGAAAAAATGCTTTGAATGTGAAAGTTATTTAAAGCTTATGTCCAAGCCTATTCTTAGAATTGCTGTACCTCTATTATGAACAGATGGAACAGGAGGTTTTTTGCTCATAAAGTGGTGATTTGGTAGGCTATCCCATTTCATTTTCTTTACTCTCTAGTTTCTTGCTTTCTGGCATTTAATTGTTTGGTTTTTTTAAAAAATTCAGCTCTTGGGGGAAAAATGGGGTCTGATTTCCTTTTGGCTTCTTGTAACAAGGGATTTTTGTTCACAGGAAAAAAATTTTGCTTAGCTTCTAGAACTTGGGCATTTTTAAATCCACACAATACTGTGACAAATCAGTTAGAATCATCAATATCATGAATGCTATGATACAAAATTATCCAGTTCCTATTATAATCTATGTATCTGCTCTTTTTCCTTACCTCGTTCACATTCAAGCTAAGCTACCCACAATCACTTTTTTTCTTAACCCATTTGTGTTGGAAATTATTTACAGTATTAAATTATTCTAGTCTTTGAATTTGTTAGACCTCAAAGTTAAGATATCCAAAATTAATCTGAGTACCTGATTAGCCCTCAGGCCCTGCATACCTCAAAATGCTACTCAGATCATACTTACAAGTTTTCCTGCAGTTTGGTAGAATCCTGCTTGGTTCCCAACTGATTCATCAAATTCTTTATTTGAGAAGCTGTAAAAAAATAATAACATATCATTTGGCATGTACAGGTAGTCCTCAACTTACAACCAAAATTTCTGTTGTTAGGTGACACATTTGTTAAGTGAGTTTTGCCCCATTATATGACCTTTCTTGCCACAGTTGTTAAGTGAATCACTATAGTTGATAAGTTAGTAACCCGGTTGTGAAGTGAATCTGCCTTCCCCATTGACTTTGCTTGTCAGAAGGTCGCATGACCCCGGGACATTGCAACCAGCATAAATACGAGTCAGTTGCCAAGCATCTGAATTTTGATCACGTGACCACAGGGATGCTGCAACAGTCGTAACTGTGAAAATTGTTACAAGTTCCTTTTTTCAGTGCCATTATACCTTTGAACGGTCACTAAATGAACTGTTGTAAGTCAAGGACTACCTGTATGTTCCCCACTGAGTTATGAGAAGATGAGAGAGTATAAATTATTGGGTGCAACACAAACTCTATGAGTAATTCAAGTGTGTTATTAAACTCAGACTACAGTCATAAATCGCAACAATGAAGAAAGTTTTTAACTTGACTGCCTTAAACAACAGACTGTTACTTCAAATTCTAGATTCTTATAATCCTACCTCTCCCCCTGCAAACACTTTGTCAATACTATGAAGTCATCAGAAATCAAGCTAGACTAAAAAAAATGATTTTTTTCACTTGCAGGACACAAAGAATAAACCAATCAGTCACAGTGATCTTAAATAAATCTGGGAAGGATAGAGGGATTGGACAAATAAATGGAACTGTTGGTTCCAAATTAATAGCTACATATCCCTCAACTTCACTGACTCTATTTATCTATCTCTGCAGCTGTTCTAGTCCCAAAACAGGTATGCAGCTGTTTTATTCAGTCCCTATTGAATAAGGGACCCATTCACAACAAATAAGAGAATATAAACCTGGCTTAAAGTCAGACATTAACAGTCATCTTCTAAGAGTGATAAGTAATATATAAATAACTGCAATGCTCACAACTTGTCTCAACAAAATTATAACAAGTAGATGGATTTAGCCCACAACAAGGCTTAAATACAATGAGACTATCAAGATGCCAATCTGGCACCACTGAGTCACATGCTCAGAGGAAGCTATAATTTTCCATTTATAAAATGAGAAACCAAAACAAAAAACAATCCACTAAAACTCCTTGCAGTCAACAGAACAGGGATTGTTTAGAGTTCTTGTCCATTAAAGTGAAACTGAAAAGAATTTTTGTGCCTGATTCATGCTATTCTGGATACTTTTGTGGAACAGCAATTCATCTAGTTCATGCTACTCTGGGCACTTTACAAACAGCAATTCCAGCAACATCAACATATTTGACCTTAAGTCATTGGGAAGGATGCTATCAAAATTCTTTCATCTATTTACAAATTATTGTTTAAATATATTGATGTGAGAAGAGGCTGAATAAAAAAAAATCCATCAAGGAAGTGCCAGTGAGATTGCTAGTCAGTAAACATACAGTATGTACTTTATTACTAAAAAAAACCCTTCACTTATTGAAAAGTGAACTCCTGGGATTATTTTTTGGCAGATATCTACAGGTGTTCTGTAAATACATTTTAAAAATATTGATTCCAATCCTAGTCAATAATCCCAGAAGATCTGTTGGAGATTAGATCCCCACAAAAATGAAGACACTCTCTGATGAAGAAGCCAATGATGTGATTTATAAACTTAAAGTAAAAGCACAGTCCAGCTGCAGGCACATTGTAGCCTGGCTATGTTGCATACAAAGCCTCAGTCCATTGATCTCTAAAGCTTGCACAAACAGGACAATTCAAGCCTATGTTGATTCCTCAGCAGTCTGCAGGCTGTGCCAGCAGGAGATCATCTCTCATATTAAATGTGGGCGTGAATTGGGGAAAGTTATGGAGCTATTTCCTGAATGCTTTTTGTGGTCTCTGTTGCTAGCTACAAACCCAAAATGGAACCACAAGGGGCTATTACTTAAATTAGATTTGCCCAGATTGCTGACCACTCCTTGTAATGTTATACAAAGAGTCTGGATATCTTTGCACAGAAAAAGTTTGGTGTAGTATTGACTTTGTTGGCAAGAAAATGGGGAACTCTGAGTTTCAGTAGACCCTTGGGCATGAAAGCCAGCTGGATGACTTTGTGCCAATCACTGTCTCTCAGTCCTATGTACCCTACAGGGATTGATGTGGGGAAAATAGGAGGTGGGAGCAGATATTTCATTCTCTAAAAACTAGATATCATCATCAGGGCTGGTAGGAAGTGAGATTTGTTCTTAATTTATATTCTAGTGGCTTGCCCTGTCAATGTTGATGGGAGTGGTCTTGTGCAGATGTATATTTAGTGTGTTATTTTATTTTCTGTTGAAAAACTATTTGACTCGCTTAAATTTTTACATCGCACTATATCACACTAAAACTATAGACAACTTTCTTAAATAACCTGATCTAGAGAACAATTAGTAGGCAAAAATGGGGATAGATATCATCAGGGCTTTTTTTTGTCATAGAACACCCAGAACAGAGTTCTGGCACCTTTTTTGGATGGAACCTTGTAGGGTAGGCAAGGCGGGTTGTATGATGTGTGTGAGTTCCAGCACCTTTCTTTTTTTTTTCTTTTTTACAAAAAAAGCACTGGATATCATTATTATTGTTAATGAGGACAAACAGTCTCCTAAAACGTTGCATGCAAATAGAGATCATGCCTAGACTCTTAGACTTTGGAACTGCTTGCTACTTTATTTCTGATCCCAATTCGTAAGGTTCAGAATTTAACCTTTTAAATATATACAGTTTCTTTAAACGTTAGGAGATCGCGTGGATTTTACAAATGAAAACGCGGTACAAATAAAGAGGTTAGCGACAGGGGAGGGGGGGGGGTAAGAAAGGGGAGCATTTCTAAAGGAAATATTTTTTTTTTGCCGGGGGAGGGATAATCCAGGAGATGGTAGGGGTATGTGGGTCAAAGAGATCAAAAGCATCACTCACTGCATTGTGCCAGGCGCTGTATATTGGTGCTGCAGGTCTGGATAATGGTGCTGAAATCTCGAGGCGGAAGCCCCCCAGGCCGGTAAGTCTCTAACTGTCCGTACGACATGGTTATCTCTAAAGGCCGGGGAAGAGAAAAAAAAACAACCTAGAAACCACAAGAAAAAAAACCCAACCGAGAAGGACAAAATATCCTATCTATCTGTCAAAGCGAGACCCTGCCGACGCCTCCACAACTGCGCACGCGCATCAGGCAGGCCCGACCCTTCCCCCCCCCTTTTTTTCTCACGCAGGCGCACAGTAGAAGTCTAATCAGGACAGCCTACCTCCGCCTTCCTTCTCCTCACTCGAGGAAGCGGTAGCTGGTTGGATGAGCCGAGAGAAAGCAAGGGGGCTGTACGCATGCGCCCCCTAGCCGCGAACGCTCAGGCTTGGTTCAACCGCCATTATCTGAAATCGAGACTCGGTGTCATGGCAACCGGGGGTAGCTTGGTGTTGCTGTTTAAAGGAGGCCGTTGTGATGATTTCCCCAGAGATAATGGCGTGGTATCTACTCACTCTGGACCTGAACTGGGCTCGGTCAGGTTGGAGCTGGAATGCTGGCGATAATGTACACGCTGAATTAAATGGGACGGACTCTTCAGTAAAGCTGCCTTGGATTAAAGCGAAATAGCCGATGTATCAATAACAATATTACTGAGTTTCCAGGTATGGTTTCCAGGTACGTGATCCTAGGATTACATCGTGGATGTTATTCTGCGACGGCTCACTAGAGGTTAATGCCTGGAGGTCAGTGGCCTTTTTATAGGTACGTGGGGATTAAGCACATCGTCAAAAATTTGGGGCAACCTTTAGATGGCAGCAGCAGCAGCAGCAGCCAGGATTATGGGTCTCTTGGCTGCCAGTCATTAGCCAACGCGATCTTGCAGTCTCATAAAAATGCCCCTTGTAAAAATTATCCTTGGAAATGGGTCAAAAGGTGACAGCCCACTAATATTTCATACTATTGCCAATAGTCTAGTAGTGGTTAAGGCACCAGGCTAGAAACCAGGAGAGTGGGAGTTCTAGTCCTACTTTAGGCATAAAAGCTGGCTTGGTGACTTTGGGCCAGTCACTCTCAACCCAACCCACCTCACAGGGTTGTTGTGGGAAAAATAGGAGGCAAGAAGATGAAGTATGTTCGCCATCTTGAGTTATTTATAAAAATAATAAAGGCAGAATAAAAAAAAATCTAGCCCCACCTTAGGTGACCTTGGGCCAGTCACTTTTTCTCAGCTCTAGGAAGACTGCAAGGGCAAAGCACTTCTTAAATCTTGCCAAGAAAACTGTCCAGGCAGTCACCAAGAGTCAACACTGATTTGAAGACACGCACACACACACACACACACACACACACACACTTTATACCAAGAACAAGGTGGATGGATGAACTCAACAACAATGGGGCTGGGTGCACCATGGGAAGACCAGAAGAATGAGATTGGGGGCTGATTCTCATGAAGAATATTTGTTTGGACAATCCAGTTTGAAATAATGTTGAATATAAAAACAATGTTAATGTTTTCAATTAAGGACTCTGTTCAAAATGCTGGTGGTCTTTACATCCTCTAGGACCTAGACCAGGGGTAGGCAACCTTGGTTCTTTTATAACTCGTGGACTTCAACTCCCAGAATTCCTGAGCCAGTATGGCTGGCTCAGGAATTCTGGGAGTTGAAGTCCACGAGTCATAAAAGAGCCAAGGTTGCCTACCCCTGACCTAGACTCTCCTACATCATTTGGCTCAATTATCTGAGTTGTGGTGGGTGAATAGAGACTGTTCATGGGGAGACCATGCCAAAATATGATCTCACATATTCTCTGTGTCTAACAACAAACAAGGAAAGCTAGAGTGTTATGCTGGCAGAAGGTCAATATTTAATACAGATTCACACATCAAACAGAACCATAATACAGTGGCTTGTTTAGATTCATACAGCATAATGAGACAAAAACAAATCACTAGCCTACAAGGACAGATCATTTATCTAGGGTCTGTAATCTCTGCTCTTCAGGCAGAAATTAGGTGTCCATTTCAGCCCCTCTACTCTAGTAAGCCTCCGTGCTATCAGCCCCCTCTACCACAAAGATCCTGTAGGAGAAGGACAGTGTGGACAACCGTGGGATCTGGCAGGGTGAGAGCTGTGAACCATAAACGCAAAGCTTTCGCTGTGTCCCTGCACAACAGTTACAGTGCCCTTGACCTTAATAGGGACATTAAGGTGACAGGTAAAGGTATTTGTGAAGGTAACTCAAATAAGCAGGGGATTGTGGTCCGAGATGAAGAACTAGATTTCGACAGGGAGAAGTGTGAATCAGGTATTACACATCAGTCATGCAAGAACAGAAAGGCATCCAAAAAGAGAAGCTACCTTCTGGTAGGTGATTCAATTATAAGGGATGTAAATTTAGGAAAGGACACAGAGGCTTTGAAAGAGGTCAGGTGTNACAACGAATCAACGAACACCTAGAGGCAAACAAAGTCATTACTAAAAGCCAACATGGGTTTGTCAAAAATAGATCATGCCAGACAAATCTTATTGCATTCTTTGACCAAGTGACAAAATTAGTGGATCAGAGGAATGCTGTGGACATAATTTACTTGGACTTCAGTAAGGCATTTGATAAAGTAGATCACAACCTACTATTTGACAAGATAGAAAAATGTGGGGTAGAAAGCACCACCACCAGATGGATCCGTAGCTGGCTGACCGGCCGTACTCAGCGTGTGGTCCTCAATGGAACCGCATCTACATGGAGGGAAGTGTGTAGTGGGGTGCCCCAGGGCTCTGTTCTGGGCCCAGTGCTCTTCAACATCTATATCAACGATTTGGACGAGGGGATAGATGGGGAACTCATCAAATTTGCAGACAACACCAAGCTGGCAAGAATAGCCAACACTCCAGAAGACAGGCTTAAGATACAGAAGGATCTGAAATAATAGAGAATAAATATGGAAAGGTCAAAAGTGAAAAATGTGTATATAATGTATAGTAATAATAATATGTAGTATTCTTAGTATGAAGTAGAGTATGAAGGAAGAAAAATGCAAATAAGAAACAATGGGGCAACAAGGATAAATATTCTAATGAAGAACAAGGGGGGAAAATGTAAATAATAGAAGATTACTGTTACGAAATTGCTGTTAAAAAAGGGAGGAGTATATACTGTGGGTGTATGTGTGTTTTGTTTTGTTTTGTTGGTTTAAAAATAAAAATATATATGAAAAAAAAAAGATGGGTGGACCTCAACTCCCCAGAATTACTGTGCCTGCCCACTTCTGTATTCTGGCCTGTTCAAAGTCCCCCTAAGGAATGTGAACTTGGTCGCCCACCGTGAAAAGTGTTATGGTGAACCAACACTAGTGCCTTGTTGGTACACCTTATTAAAGATGTGGCGTGGCAGAGAGTATGTTCTGAACATAAAAAAAAAAAAAGATACAGAAGGATCTGGACAGACTTGAACACTGGGGGCTATCTAACAAAATGAAATTCAATGGTGAAAAAAGCAAGGTTCTACATTTGGGCAATAAAATCCAAATGCACAGGTATGGTATAGGGGGTACCTTACTCAATAGTAGTAACTGTGAGAGGGACCTTGGAGTCCTATTGGACAATCACCTAAATATGAGCCAGCAGTGTGCTGCAGCTGTCAAAAAGGCCAACACAGTACTAGGCTGCATTAACAGAGGGATAGAATCAAGATCACGTGAAGTGTTAATACCACTTTACAATGCCTTGGTAAGGCCACACTTGGAATACTGAATCCAGTTTTGTCACCATGATGTAAAAAAGATGTTGAGACTTTGGAAAGAGTACAGAGAAGAGCAACAAAGATGATTAGGGGACTGGAGGCTAAAACATACAAAGAACGGTTGCTGGAATTGGGTATGTCTAGTTTAATGAAGAGAAGGATGAGGGGGGACATGATAGCAGTGTTCTAATATCTCAGGGGCTGCCACTTTTTAATCAGTAGTGTGATATTTTTGTATTTTATCCGGTTGTTAGCCGCCCTGAGTCCGCAAGGAGAAGGGCGGGATATAAATCTAAAAAATAAATAAATAAATAAATAAGAGGGAGTTAAGCTATTTTCCAAGGCGCCTGAAGGCAGGACAAGAAACAACGCGTGGAAACTAAGCAAGGAGAGAAGCAACCTAGAACTAAGGAGAAACTTCCTGACAGTTAGAACAATTAACCAGTGGAACTCCTTACCTCCAGAAGCTGTGAATGCTCCAACACTGGAGGTTTTTAAGAAGAGATTGGACAGCCATTTGTCCGAAATGGTATAGGGTTTCCTGCCTGAGCAGGGGGTTGGACTAGATGACCTCCAAGTTCCCTTCCAACTTTACTATTATTATTATTACATGTTCACATGTCATTTTAAAGTATTATTTGCAGACAGGTTATGGATTGTAGAAACTAAGCTAAAATCAAAGAAGCTACAGTATATAGTACGGTAAGACTAAGTGTATTTAGTGAACTAGGCCACAGTGGTTGTAAACAAGATTTATAGTTCAATATTATGTATGATGTGCTGAAGACATTCCTTCTGCCTTTTAACTTTGCAATTGTTCCTTTTAACTTTGTTTTTAACTACAGCTTTTTATCATTTTAAAGTTTTATTTTTAAATTGCCCAGAGACATGCAAGTGTAAGTATAGAAATTTGAAAGACAAATAAATAATCACAATGAACCAGCCTATAATGATTTGTTCATTAAACCTTGTCTGAAACAATTTCTGACAGAATAATTATTTTAAAGTCAATAACACTATTGATATATTCTGATTCAGTCCTGGAATTTTCTACATTTGAGCCCATCCCAGCTAATCAATTAACCATAAAGAAATAAAAGTGTCAACTGGTAAAGGTTAGAAGTTGCAGTTTGAATATCAGGACTCCAATTGGAGGGTGTAAATCTCATAAATCCCTGAGATTTGGGGGAAGTATCTGGAAAATATCAGACACCAGGGGGCATCAGTGCACAGTAAATGTTTTGAATTGCACACAGTTTATGTAAATATTCTTAGCCAAGTATTCTTAAGGCTATGTTGAAACTTCAGACTTCCTTTGTTTATCAGCTGTTCAAGTTGCAGAATACCAGGAGCTGGTCAAGGGCATGTGCCAATAACATGTTTGCTCTATAAGCTTCTACCCACAAGCCACAAATGAACAAACTCAACTTTCAGTTTTCTTCTAAGAAGTTTATAATACTATAGTGGAGATCCAGCTCCTGCTACCTCCATTATCGTCCTTTGTCATTCAAAAGTTCAGCCTAAAATCTTTCTTGGTTCATATCTGGGTGCTGATTACATACTGTATGAGAAAAATGTCTTCTTTAAATACATTTGAAGGTTTGTCCAAAACATTATATAGCAACAGCACTTTCTATGTGAGTTTTTCTTATTGTAAAATGCAGAGACAAGAAAATAGTTCTTTTCTGTTATACCTGTTCTTTAAGGGAGCAGATGACCTTTGTCCATAAAACAAAATGATGTCCAGAGCAATCTTATCCATCTTACTGTAGAAATCTTTTCTTATGGTTGTTCCTGAAAGCTGACAATTCAGAAAGGCTGTTAAAACTCCTGGCTTTGGATGAATGAGGTTAAGCAAACATTGCTTTCTTTTTTTTTTTACTTGCTGTATGAAGCCATAGTTTGCTTTAACCAGAATTTTTTGATCAACTATGGGGGTTTGTTTTGCACATTATTCAAAAGCCATCAGCTGTGGATTATAAATTGCAGTAGCTGGATTCACATATCATCCTAAGCCAAAATCAAATAAATGGTATCTTTGTTGATCAGGCTATGTACATCTATTGTTCTTTTCATTTATTAGATTACCTTAGTATTTGAGTAATAACTTATCAGTTTTATGAGGTTGTTTTAGATTATAATTAGTCCAGATCTCTCAAGATGAGGTGAGCTATAAATGAGAGCAAACAAGTGCTGTCATCTGATTTGAAGGCATATGAGTCAATTCATTAATTGTTAAATCTTCAATTACATGGTTTGATGTAGAAAGGATACATTACTCCTCTATTGATGCAGCAACAATTATCTCTTATTTGCTCTCAGCAAATGAGTAAATTGCATCATTCTGAAAGAATTGTTTTTAGGTGATGCACACTTGAACAGCAGTTTTATCTCTGTTTCTTTTGTAGAGTTGTTTACTATCTGCAATTTAAATGTATTAGTGATCAAAACTGTATACATTGTCAAAAATTTTGCTTCCCAACTAATCCGGCATGGTAACAGTGCAATCCTAGGTGTGTTTACTCAGAGGTCACCCAATGAATTCAGTAAGTTAGATTTATTCCTAGTGTGTCTAATATTGATTTCAAATGTTAGAGTTTCAAATGTGTTATTCAACCAAGGTGGGGTTCCTGTAGTCTTCTAGATGTTGCTAGAGTCCAGTATCCAATTATCGTAGTCACTGACCAGAAGTAATGGAAGCTGGAGTCTAATAACTTTTGGATGGCTGCAGCACTATAATCATTGCTAAGGTCACATGACATACTGAATTGCAAGCTAACTAGAATGCATATTTGTATGAAAATGTATATTTATCTAAGAGTACTTTTAACCCAGCTAAATCCTGAAGTACTCTGGGTAATGTATTACCTGTAATGCAAATCAATGCCATGTGGTCTCTTTATGATTTAGTGTTTGTGTGAAATGGGAGTAAACCATGATTATATTATTATATTAAGTACTGAACATTACTGTGTGAATGCTGCCAGTTTTGATTCAAAACAGTAGTCTGGCAATCTTAGTGCTAAGATGTGACATTCACCTTGGTATCCCATCTATGTTCTCATTGCCAAAATTGTATTTCATCATCAAGGACATCTGGTTTCAATCCATATATTTATGACTATGGTCTTTGATAAATATTAGTGCCAAAACAAATGTTTGAAGAACTACTCAGAGCACTGAATGTTTATATGAGAATTTGACCTGAAAATTGTATCTAATAATTCATAGCATAGTCTTCTGTTATGTATTCAGAAAGATTCTATGCAGCCTTCCCTACCCTGGTATTTTCAAGTTTCTGTTGGAAGTAAAATTCCAATTCCATGCATAATGGCAATGATGAATGATTGTGAACCAATTCATTTGGATGACATCAATCTGCATTCAGCCATATGGTACTATAGGAGGATAATGGATGATTAACAAAGGTTGGTGTTTTTATTGAAAACTAATTGCCCATTCATATTGTGGTGTATCATCCAATGTTATGCATAAAATGCAGTCTAAAATGTAATATTGTAGCAGTATAATAATTTTTGAAGTCTTAGCTACTCTGCTTTCAAATTTTTAATTTTTATTAACCAAATAAAGATGGTTTCTTACATTAACACAATATCTTGCATGTTTTCTAATCTCACTATTCAGTGGAGTTTTATTCTGTTACATTTACCTAGGATTGTAACCTTGACAGAGAAGTAGAGGATTAAAAAAAGAAAATATAAATAGCAAGGGATGTTTCTAGGTAAATGTGTATACATTCATCCAGCCCACTTATATGCTATTTTCTGATGATTCACAAGGCAGTTTGCATAAATATAATGGATCCAGTTGTTTAAACAGTAATGCAGCAATACAATTAAAAATGTAGGTGATAGTTAAAAGAATCTCAGTGTAAAAATAACAATGCAGGGCAACATCTGTTAACTGTCAAGGGCTGTCAGGAAGAGAATAACATTTGCATTAATTCACATTATGGCTTAATGTAAACTAAACCACATCTGTAAACCCTGTAAATTAATGATAAGTACTCACAGGAATTGCCTGTCCAACTGCAGCAAAAGTATCTTCTGTATCAGCTCTGTAGGAACCAAGCGTTTAGGGTTCCAGCTCTTCCTTGTCCAAAAATAAGACAATGTCTGAACAAACTATCTTGTACCTGATTGCAAATAACCATTCCCTCGAAATTCAAAAATAAAAAATCTCCTGTTTTTCAGAAAATTTGGAAACACACAAACCATCTGGCATATGAAATGAAGACAACCCTGGTGGTAGTGAATGGAGGCCCCAACATCTGTTAAAGCGCACAAATACAAGGCTTTTGAACTTAAAGGCTAGAGCAGACTCTCCTTTTTTATTGTTTTGTTATTCAACTCAAAATGCTCTTGATTCACAATGTTCAGAGAGCTAAGCGGAAAGTGCCTTTTCCTGAACCTGGTTATTTATATACCAGAACTGGCTGCTGCTAATGCAGGGGACCAGAATATTGCTTGCAAGAAAACAATCAAACGCTTCCCTCTCCACTTCCACCATTGCACCAGGTTGTCATCTATACACTCAAGGATGTTTCGCACCAAGAGTGGAAAAACTGGCTGCTTATAATTTGCTGCAAGCATTCAGATAACAAAAGCATTCATGTTTTTAAGGAATTTAACGAACTCCAATAGACTATCTAATTTGTCTTCTAAACTCCTCTGCCTTGCAGTCAGTGTGGCTTCTAAAATCAGAAATATGTATGTGTTCCATTTTGAGGGTTCTTTTGTTTTTTGCTAGTGTGATTTAAAAGGGGTTAAACTATGGCTTAGTGCAGAGTGGGAACCCAGCCTGTTAAATGCAGAGCCAATTCTGATAAATGCTAAGTGCAAGAATTGGGTTGTTACAAAATTGTTCCTGCTAACCTGAGCTATGTTGTAAGGATCACAGTTATTCAGCAGTTGGAGCAAATGTTCACAAGTTTCCTGCAATTAAAAATGGTTGAATCTCAGCTTTGTGGCCATAAATGCAGGTGACTTTCAAACAAGACTTTAAAAATGGAGCTTAGAGCATCTATTATTTACTATTCATTATTGCATTGTGACCTCTGAAACCAAAGTCTGTTTAACTGTCTAGAGGAGTTACAGTTCAGCTGCACTTGATGTTGCAAGAGAAATGTATAGTAGAAAGATGAGGAGGTCAGGGCTGGTAGGTGGAAAGAGACAATGGCACAACAGGAACCATTTATTTTCAGTTACTTCCCCCCCTCCCCCCATGCATGACAGAATTGAGCTGTTCCAATTTTGTTCATGTCTATTATATCTTATCATGGACTGAAAGCCTTTTGGGGAAGGTACTGTGACATTTCCATACTCTGTCCAGTGCAGAGCAACATGTTAGCACTCTTAAGAATATTAAGCAGCAGGTGCTAGTTATGGTGGCGGGAGAGGCATTCCTGATGTCCTCCCAAGTCTTTGCACATAAGATTTGCCTTCAAAAGCTTGTATGAGAAAGAGAGAGTGATCTAGAGGTCAAAGTGTTGGATTAGGATTTGGAAAACCCAGGTCCACTGTCAGCCATGGAAACTCACTAAGTGACTTTAAGTCAGTTGCTCACTGTCAGCCCAGCCTACTTCAGAAGAAGTTTGCTGTAAAGATAAAATGGAAAGTTGTACACAGGCCACCTTGAGCCCCTTAAGAGAAGGAATAAACATCTAAAAATACAATACAAATGTAATATATGTATATTTCCACTCATCCAGGACACTTTGATGCCACCAGATTGTTAGTGATAATTTGAGATTAGCATTTTAACTCATCCCTAAGTTCTGGAACCTGATACTTGTAGGTATTAGCCAAAGGCAAACATCTATTGGGACTATAAATCACAGGTTTATCCATGGTTTATTTTATAAAATGTGATTGGCTTGGTTCACACAAAGTCCAAAGATAAACCATATTATGGCTTAGTACATTAAATCCACAATAATTGGAGTCAACAGTTAAGGAAGTGACTATACAGTGTAGTTAAAGGCAAAGAGGATACTTTTGACCCATCATCCAGAATAGACAAGAAAATATATAAAGGCCTCCTAGTTTACTTAATGCTGATCAGAGGAAAAGCCTTATGGTTCTTATTTAATCTGATCAGAGGAAAAGCTATGGTTTATTGAAATACGGTATTTCAATGGCTAAACCAGAATATCCTGAATAATAGTTTCTTTATCAAATGGCTTAGACTGGCTAAACCTAAACCATACTGTAACTTTATGCCATGTATGCATACACTTTCACAAAAATGGTTGTACAGATTAGAAGGGGGGGGGAGAAGAATCCAATCCTGATTAGAGGAACAAATTCTTCCTATCTGTTGCACTATACTATTGAATGGAATTACTTGCATCCATTCTGTTTCCTATATATAAGTATATGGTATTCCTTAATCTTCCTAATGTGGCCAATTAAACTCCCCACTTGCTAGGCAGCCTGTTCACTGTGGTTTTGGGCCTCTAGTCATGGCTGTCAATGTTCTTATGAAAGCTTGATTCAACAACTTGAAAGTCTCTTTGGCATTTAAAATGAAAACAGGAAGAGAACAGTTGTCTATTTTTTTCTTGCTGGATTGTCACTGATGCAATACAACAGAGTTGCTGGCTGTATTTCTGTATTTGGAACCACATCTTCCTCTGTGTTGTAAGATTCATCAACCATGTAGGAGGACCCTGTGGATTCCTCAGTGAAACATGTTTTATTCATTCTCCTGACTTCTTCATTAGAAGAGAATGTAGTACACAGGATTTTTCCAGCCCTACTAGTATACCTTTTCTTATCCTTTGGCAGCCTAATGTGTAAAAGTTTTCAAATTCATGTTCAAATCCTAAAATATCCAGAGTAGAAAAAAAAATATTCCTGGAAGTCTGCAGTTGTGTTAACATAATAGGCTAAGCTGCGATTTCTTGAACAACTCACATAGCAGCTCACTCTCCAACATTAACATCCTGGGGAAGATGCAAGACAAATGACAAAATGTGCATTGTGAGGTTGTGATAAATGTCGTTTTTCATTGTTGCAGTTACTACCAAATAGCTGAGTTCTTATAACATTGTATTGACAGTATTGGGTTAGACAGACCATTGGCTTAAATTCAGGATAAGAGAAGTTCTGTTCCTTTTTTCCATTTCCCAGTTTTTGCACTTTTGAAGTTTTAAGGCTTAGAAAAACAAGGTATACATTGAAAAAAATAAAACAAAAATAAACTTATTAACTGAATTGACTCATCCTGTTGACATGTGGTTAACTTAATTATGATTGGTTGACCTGCATTTGCCTGAGCAGTAAAGTAAAACCCAAACTACATCATGGTGAAGCATAATGTGTGAAGTTACATGCTACTGATCTATTCACGTGATATACTAATCCTTTTTCTTTGGGGAAGAGGGTCACATGCATTTCCTTCTTAATCTCCTAAACTATACAGCCTTTCAACAAAGATCTATGACTTACATAAGGCTAAGCATGTTATTTTTATGTAGAACTGTCACCATTTCTTCATTGATTGGCTTCTCTAAATTACTGGCTCATCCTTTCACATCCTGGAAGGTCTGCTTAGGGTCTTGCCCCTCGTGAAATAAAGATGGTGGGCTAGAAGATAGGCTTCTCAGTGGTGGACCTTACATTGAAGAATACTGTATACTGCCTCTGAAGGTAGCTTGGTTACATTGCTCAAGTCTTCTAGCATGCTCATTTAAACTTCTTTAATAATGTTTTTGATAATCTTAAGGCCAGAGTGTTTACATTACATTGATACAGACATTTGGAAATGAAACAAATTTTTTAGTTGACAGGAACTGGAATTTGAAACCCATGGCAAGCCTTGATTTTAAATTCTGAAA
Organism: Protobothrops mucrosquamatus; assembly: GCF_001527695.2. Taxonomy (NCBI): domain Eukaryota; kingdom Metazoa; phylum Chordata; class Lepidosauria; order Squamata; family Viperidae; genus Protobothrops; species Protobothrops mucrosquamatus. The sequence continues at coordinate 728,756 of NW_015386789.1, forward strand.
ACTTTATTACTCACTGTTTAACCATATGGCTGCTGTCTTCTTAATCCAGTGGTTCCCAACCTTTTTTATACCCCGCATCCATAGAACGCTTCTGATATATTCTTGCATCCCTTATAAAAGTTTGAAATAATGACAATGAATTATGCATATACACTATAATTTTGAAAACCCAAGTTTTTGCACCCCCTGGAATATCATCTCATACCCCCAGGGGGTGCGACCACCCCTGGTTGGGAACCCCTGTCTTAATCATTTGAAATTATTTCAGTATACAGATGGGGATATTCTATAAGCAGAAATCCACATACAATCTGTTTCCAAAGAGAATATTATAGCAAATAGTTCAATTTGGGCATGTTGCATATGGCTGAAACTAGTCTTTTGAAATACCTGTACCTGGCCAATTCTTAACATTAGCGTGATTACTTAATGCATTATTGATATAGAATATAAAGCCATTTATTCTTTGCCCTAAGAACATTTTTCTCCCTTTTCATGCTGTAATTACTGGGATATTTTATGTAACAACACTGGAATATGGAAGCAGCTGAATTTTAAAATGGCATTTGCTAGTATTTCTTAAAAGGTGAAAAATTTCTTTGCATTTTTCCCATTATTACTCTATGACAGGGGTGTCAAACTCAATTTCATTGAGGGCCGCATCAGCATTGTGGTTGCCCTTGGGTGTGTGTGGCCAGGGTGGGTGCGGCCTACTGGGTGGGCATGGATGGAGTGGGTGTGGCCTACTGGGTGGGCATGGTTTCAGCAGGCAGCGGGGCGCTCTCCTCACAACGCCAAGAGGTTGAGCTGGGCGGTGCGAAGCTCGCCAACTTTGCACCTTTTTCGCCGAGCCCTGAAAACCCATCTATTCTGTGCGGCCGGCCTGGCGTAGTCTTAATTATGTTTTAGTATAGGTTTTATATGGGGTATTTTAGAGCAGGCCTTTATTTATTTAATCTGATTTTAGAATAGCTATTTATTGTGATTTTTATTATCGCCTGTTCACCGCCCTGAGTCCCGTAAGGGAGATAGGGCGGTATACAAATTTAAATAAACAAACAAACAAACACTGTTGAGCTATATAGGTGATATTATACACTTTACAGTAGTATTATTTGCTAATCTATCAGAATTCTGTTCCAAGGTAACCTTCTCATTTAAAGATAGGAAATGTTGGTCCATGAATACAGTCACCTATATATGAGATGCAATAAACCCACTCAGTATATATTTTGCACTTTTCTGTTTACTCCTTGCTATTATTCTAACATGCTTTTGCACGTAGCACTTTTGAAGAGTTCTGTTCATTACATTTTGGGAGGGCTTACAAAGTTGTATAAATATACAGTCAGTCAGCCAGTCAGCCAGCACAAACTTTTAATCTATGGTTTTCATATCTTTTTCAGAGAACATATATAGATCAAATTGTGTGTCTTTGTGTTACCAACAGTATAACAACACAAATCCCTTGATCTGAAAATTAAGCATTAAAGTCCAACGAACAGTTGATAGCCATCAAAGCAATAAGGGTCCTATTTATGTGATGCTGCTGTGGACCTGGAGAGAAAAGTACACACACACACACACACACACACACACAGAGAGAGAGAGAGAGAGAGAGAGAGAGAGAGAGAGACATGTACGTCATGGACAGAACTCTTGAGAAGCGCTAAGTGGAGATGCTCATTAGAATGATAACAAGCGTTCATTCCATCATAAATGGCAGTCTGAAGCCATACTGAATTTTGTACCATATTCCTTAGCGCTGTCTAGACTTGTTCATCCCAGTTTTTCTGTTGGGACCTGGAGGAGATTGCCCAAGCTGAGCCAGCAGGATTGAACCCTAGCAACAACTGAAAATAAAATGCCTTCCAACAGAGCAAGTTATTTGGAAAGCTGTGTCGATTACAAATCGTGCAACTTGCAAAACCTTGTGTGCTTTCTAAGACAGATGGGATTATTTCCTGATTGTCCAGTTATCCTGGAATAACTTGAGTTCCATCTAGGTAGATCTCACTTGCAAGTGTGTGTATATGAGAAAGTGAGAACAGAGATAGAGCTGATAGTGCAAATATGCTATAAGCAGTAGATTTCACAATGTTTCACTGCGAAATAAAACCACGGCCAGCTGGTTTAGAAAGAATACAGTAACCCCACTGTCCTAAAAAGGTTTTAGGGCCACTTTGGAGACATTTGATTTCATTTGTGCTTGAGAGGATGGAGTTGAAATCAGACTGAAGTTAAGAACATATTAGCAACTCTCCTGGATCGGAGCAGTGCCTTGTTTTTAATAGTGACCTCTCAGATGCCTCATGGAAGTAAGACAACAGGATACAGTAAATGCATAGAGCCAGTGCCATAATTTCTGCCTAGTAAGGTGTTAGACAGATCTTCATAATCTAATACTGAGGTCCTTGTTCTTCAGAGTCTCCTCTATCTTTGACTGCCTGATCCTTTAATGGAAGCTAATAGAGATCTGTGGCTTTCTGCATGCAAAGCAGATGGTCTCATCTCCCAAAGATAAATAGTGCAACTTTTTTCCCCCCAAGAAGACTTAATTTCTGCAATTCAGAGACCAACTGCCAAGCGATCCATCCAAAAGATAGCAAGAAAGAGGGGTCTATCAAGATAAACCACCTTGGCTAAAAAGAGGTAGGATACTTAGCATAAGCATCTGCCCAGTTTAGGATTATAGTTTGTATTACACAGCAAGGGGAGGGTTCAAGTACTATAATTTAACTGTTATGCAGACAATTGTGATCTATTCAATAAAGCTCAGTTCAGTAAACAACGGCTTAATACTTTGAACCGGCTTAATACTTTGAACCTGCGTTTTGCAATGTGGCTTGGCTCCAAAAAAGAAATTGATGGAGCTTCCTCCTATCCTCCACCCCCACTAACTCGTAGCATATTAGTAGTAAACATTTGCTATGTCAACAATTTTGCATCTCTCCAGAGATTAAAAGGGATGACTGTGAAAACAGGCAGAGATGGCGCATGGGAAATCAATCTGGGAGCAAGCTGTTTGGCGTGGAGGAGAGCTCCAGTTTGCATACCTGACAGTAACTAAAGCAACTCAGTCTCTGTTCATGTGAAAGAGGAGCAGAGATAATCCTCTCAATGAGCAATTGTTCCAGGCCAAGGAGCACATGAAGTGGCCTTTTGTCATTAGTGTTTCCTGTTGTTATGCAGCAGGCAGGAGTCTGTGTATCTTGACTGGTAGCCAACAACAAAGAGAAGATGCCAAGCACAAAACAGTGTATAGTTGCTTGCCATTATTTTTAAGGCAGAAAGGAGATTGCAAAGTCATACATTAACAAAAACATTCTATGTCCTGGAGAAACCAGGATCTGGTTCTATCTGCTTTTTGATCCCATGGCTTAGTCCTAAAATTAATCAATGAACAATGCCCTGTTTCATATACCATGGTAAGCTGGACTTTAATTACAGTTTAACAAATTAAGTCAAAATTGGATAAATTTACCCAGCAAAATTCAAGCCTAAACTCTGCTTGACAAACAAAAAATTGATACAAGCTACTTTATAGCTCATCTTAAGCCTGGCAATTTTTCTGTGTGAGCTGAGCAACAGTGCCTGTTTTTCATGGAGAGGAATCCAGGTTTAGACTTCAGTGGTGTTTTATCTTTGTTTTGAAATGGGTGAATAACCAAGGATATTGCACCAAAGCACACTGTGTTTAAAACCATTGTAAGCCAGACTGTTTGGTTTCAGACATCACACTAGGCCTAAAGCCTAATTTCCAAATCAGGATAGATTTATACAATTCATAAAGGAAACAAGCAAAAAATAAAGAACTTACTCTATTGTATGAACCAGGTTGGAGTCTAAAAAGCAGACTGCATTCATACTACATCATAATAGTTTGCTTGGTTTTGACTTAACCTCATGTATAAATTCAACAGGAATCAGATCTAGTCTTTGGTAAATTTTCTTTTTCTGAGTCCAGGTAAGCACAGTTTAAAAAACTACATCAACATCCCAAACTCCCTTCCCCTGATATTAACTACAACTTTCCTTAGTTATATTAATATTCTTCGTTTGCAATCAACTCCATCTCAGGTGCCATTAAGTTTTCAATCATTAATAGTTCCAAATGTTTACCAAAGAGAATGTAGGCAGCAATAAGCACTACCATCTGGGTTCACACTCACAAAAAAACATGGTTTTCTGAGTACATCTCCATTGGCTGGGAAGTTTAAGGGGCTTAATTGAGATGGGGAAAGGAGGGGTTTTTTTTTATAGAATCTTCTAAAAATTTAAGGCATGCCTTTAACTTTTATAAATCCATTTCCCTAAACATGGAATCCAATTTTTTCTCCAGGGATTTGGGAAACCACAAAGTGAGAGCTGCAAGGAATTTTACTAAGCAACAACAGACTGGTTTTGCACATATTAAACCATATAAACCAAAGGTTGCAACTACAGTGGTGGAGTTTACACTACATTAATTAGCTTGATTTTGGGTGACCTTTAGGGCACATCCATTAAGGTTTTGGCAACAGAATGGAAGTAATTTGCTACTACTTTCTCCCAGGATTTTTTTTTTCTAATTTCCCAGTCATGTCCTGTTATTTTTTTGTGGTTTCTCATCCAATAATTAATCAAGTTTGACTTTTTCAAGATTAGGCATGGTGCCAAAGCTGTTTACTCTGAGCACAAATGCCATAATGTTACTGCAAAATGCCTCCAAAAATCCAGTCAATTACTTAATAGCAATATTTCCATCTGGAAAGATCAAGGATTTTGGTCATTATCAGAAGACACCAGAAGCTAGATTTTTAAGCAAGTCGCTAAGATTGTGGTAGCAATCATGGAAAGCATCAGTAATCTGATACGTTATGATCAAACACACAGGTGAAGTTAAGTTTCCTAAGCTGCCATTCAACTGCAACTTTTAGAGCTTCCAGGCAGATCTCAACACATTAGGGAACCTAAGTCTGACCTTAGTATATACTGATTGCTTCAGTTTCCTATTCTCATTTAAAATAGCAGTAACATCTGTGGTTTACATGTACAACCACTTAACTCAGGTTTAATTGCCCCAAATGCTTCTTTATGAGCTGCGCAAAGTCAGAACATACTTGGGGCACCTATCCCCAAAGTTTCCTACACCAGTCTTTCCCACTTGGTGCTCCCCAGATATTAAGGATTTTATCCCCACCACACTATGTCAGCCAGACTAATGGGAATTGTAGTCCATCTGGAAGTTTGAATAGCTTCTCTACTTATAAGTATTTTCCAGGGCATCTACACCTTCTTCTGCACTTATCAAGTATTTTAGCTTGTGGTTTGTTTAGGTTTGGTTTAGTCTATTGAACCCAACAATGGTGCTTTATAGCTACCATTTTGTACAAACCCACCCTATGGCTTGTTAAAATTAAGATTAAACAAAGCATGGTTTAATGCCACATGCAAAACCAGGCTTATCTCAGAGGCAATTGAAAAGGAGGCTGAAAAAGGCTGAAGGATTTGAGGATGTCAAGTACTTACCAAAATAGCAGGCATCTGGGAGGACGAGACAGAGCAATTTAAAAAGTATAACATGTTAGACCTTTCGTCCATACTTAATTGCAAGTCCAGGAACATTTTCTTACATAGATATTTCAATTAAGACACAAAACCCAAGGAAGGATCTTAAATTTGAGGGTTTAGCTTTTATTTGGAGAAAAACAAAATCATCTGTACATTTTCACTTCATTAATCAACAGATGTGTGCCTGCAAACAGAAGGATCCTTAGCAAATCTCCACTCTACTGAACTTTCTGAATTTGAAAATAAAAATAAAATTGCTATCCACACCATTTTTTGAGAAACAAAATCAAAACTTTAAAAAAAAAATCAAGCCCCCAGAGAGCAACAAGCCATTTTTTCATTCAAACAAAATATTCTTGCTTTAATTAGAGATAACAAAAAATATGGAGGGACATGCACTTCAGTGTCTTGTTTAGCCCTTCTCAGTGATTTCAGAAGGTAACATTGAGCCCTTCCAAATAAATAGAAATACAACAAAGGTTTCTTTTTCCCTTTGAAAAATTAAAAATATACACAATTACATGGTTATTTTATTTGGTTTCAAGAGGCAGAAAAAGCTAGAGAGTAGCTTATAGCTCATGTTTGTAGCAGCCTATCAAGAAATGCTAATCAGTTGGTCTTCCCCATCAGAAGTGACCTAACCTTGAAGATTTGTCATTTGAACACATGTGCCAGCTATCCCCCAGAAACTCCTGCCAGCTTAATACAAAACAAAGGAATGCAATTACAAGAGGGGGAAAAAAGAACAGAACCAAAAACCCCAACCTGAGGCCTGAGTGTTATTTTCAAGTAAAAAAAAAGGAGAGATGGTTGCAGACTTCACAGTACTGAAGGGCAATAAGGCAGGAGAAACAGTGAAGAGTATCTCCCAGCCATTCATGTTTCAGGAAAAAGGTTAAAAATCCATTATCACTACCCCTGAAGGAAAGGGGTTTATGGAAACAGCTTGTTCTGCCATCAGAGAAGGGATACAGCAGAACAGTTCTCAACCTCTTTGAAACCCACCCCTCTTATTGTTTGTAGTCCAAATGCAGAATAGTTTTGAAGGGACAGGCTTTCTTTCCTGAATGGCTGAAGTTCTACAACTGCTATTCATTTCCCATCTGCAGAAGCCTTTCAACTACCCTCTCTGCAAGAACAGCACAAGAAAAAGCCATTCTCTCCCTTGTGAGAAGCAGCAAGGCAGTGCAAGGGGAGGAAAAAAGTAAAAAAAAAAAAAGCATCTGGCGATTGTATTGTTTTTCAAGCAACTGGCAAAGATGATCTGGGCAACGTATCTACAGGAGAAAATGAGAATGCTGGAGGCAGGCGTGTATCACAATCAGGCCACAAGAAAAACAGGCCTGCTTCCCAGGCAGAGCTGCTCAGCAGCTGATTGCGCTGGGCTGCTGTTTGTTAACGAAGTCTGAGAAGAAGTCAAACTCATTCTGTCCCAGAAAAAGTTCTGGCAGCTCCTGAATGCGGTCCAAGCCCAGCTCCATAACCAAAGAAGTCAAGACCTCCTCATCAATAAGATCCGTGTCCATAACATTCAAGGTCAAAGCAGGGGAGGGCAGATGCTGCATGCCTGGGTGCTGTCCTGGGCCCATCCTGTATTGCTGTGCACCCGGTCCAACAGGGCCAGCAGTCATGCCTAGGAGAGGATGGCCCTGATATTGCGTGTTGAGTTTCTGCAAGTGCATACTTGCCATAAGTTGCTGGGTACCCACAGGTCCCATGTACTGTTGCTGTTGACTTGGATTGTTGAACATCACTGTGTTTGGCATCTGGTGGTGACCCATCTGTCCATTAATGCCCGGCCTCTGCCTCATTCCTCCATCCATAGCAGGGCCTCCATACTGCATCATCTGATGGTTGGGAGGAAGCGTCCTTAGCACATGCTGCTGTCCGTGTTGCGGTGGGGCTTGCATCCCATTCATGCCTATCCGGTAGTTCTGCATCCCATTCATGCCATGGCTCATTGACATCATCATGTGATCAGCCATCACAAACAGGGCACTGCAAGACAAAGAGTTCAGGTTAGAAGGTTGGCTTAATAACTCACTGCTATGAATTCTAAAGGCTCTGCTGGTAGCAATTGGGCTTTGGAAGTCAAAGAAAGAAGGAATGATTCAGCTCCCTTGCTGACATTCTAACTAGTTGATCAGGTTATTTTTCAGATGGGAAAACAGCTGTCCTCAATGCCAATATATCAAAGACAACACCAGTGCAATGTGACCTTCCAATGAGGAATGTCACAATGTCAGCCTCATCACAGGAGTCAAACCAGAAACTCCACAGGAAGATCAGAGCTACATTTTAGTCCGATAATTTTATTGAGATAGATATCAGATTCTTGAAAGTCTGATTGTGCTGTATCTTAACTCTAGCAATTTCTTAATATCGCTTTCCAGCACTCAAAAGAATGCATCAGCACCGTCTGTCAAGGTCATGTGGCTCAGGAATTCTGGGAGTTGAAGTCCACGAGGAGCCAAGGTTGCCTACACCCGTCTAGACAAGCTGTCCTGCATAGTCCATTTATTTGATATTGTCTACTACCCCTGCTTAACTTGACATCTTCCAGACACGTTGAGGTTGCACCTAGCTAAATTCTATACACATTTGATAACCACAACATCATAGGTGCAGACTGAGGCATTTCCCAGGTATTTTAGACTGAATTCCTCCCTAACTCTATTCAGAGATTTGATCTAAGAGTCTTAACATAAAAATACCTATGCCACTACCAAGCTAAAGACTCCTGGAAACCTTTTCTTGCTACTTTTCTTAGAAATTCAAGGGACCACAGAGTGTCTGCCCAACTGGCCCCAAATTATTCAGTGGACTTTACAGCTGAGTTGGATTTAAAAATCTTTGCTTCTGAATCTATTGGGGGACTGAAAGCCGAAAAGTAACTGCAGCTCTGGACAGCTGCAGATGTTTCTCCAAGCAATGGGCCAGAGCTAATTCAATGAAGCAAAGAGAGGCACGCATACATATAATTCCAGCCTTTCTTGTCCACAGTGGCAGCAGATGGTAGGGACTCCTCCCTGCCCCCTCAGTCCATGTGGCAGAGAGAAAACTGGAGTAGGAAATTACAATGAGACTTATAGTCCAATGTTTTAGCTCAAAGAAGACATTCAGGGCTCAACATCCCACTTCCCACAGGGCATGAATGATTTTGAGAAGCCCTTAGAAAAACTTGCATCCCATTACTATTCCCCTTTCAGACATTTAATTTGGAGAAATACTGCTTTTGAGCAGAGGCATCACACAATCAGAACAGCAAACCACATTTTGATCTAAAGTGCTAGCTGACCTCAGAAAACCAGGTGAGTAACTATGATTCAGTTAACTGGGAATAAATGCATCAGGCAAAAGCACTATAGAAATGACATCAAAGTACCATGGAGTGTCCTTCAGTGAATCTGTCAGTTAGTCTTCACAATGGTTACTATTAGGTATTATGTTCTCATATACAGGTTCTTATACTAATCCATTTCTGGGTTTGCACCATATAGTACATTAACAGCTGGTAGAAGATGCTACAGCCCCCTCTCTGCCCCAAGTCAAGATTAAAATTAATCATAGTAATTCCAAATTGTTTTTAAGTCGTCTGTACCAGCATGTTGCTGATTAAGTCTGTAGCCGTAAACACTTCTCCTGCCCCAAAGTGGGTACAATTTTTAAGCTGGCTAAGAGCAACCATGACCGTGTGTGTGTGTGTGTGTGTGTGTGTGAGAGAGAGAGAGAGAGAGAGAGAGAGAGAGAGAGAGAGAACGAGGTGCCTTCCAGCGTCTTGAGTCTACTTTTATATAATATTTACACAATACACTTAAGCTACAAAGTGATTTTGCTCAGACTCAGCAAACGGGGTGAACCCTGCCACAGAGGTTTCCAACCATCGTTTAGCATGCCAAGTAGACTGGAAACTTAAGGCATACTCAGCGAACCATGCAGGACCTGCCCATATTTTTGTCACGACTCTTTTATGGAAATCATTGCACTTATTCCTTCACGGAGTATTTAGCTGTAAAGACAGCCGCAACTTGTTTGCTGGCCCTCTTTTGAGCTTAGGCCGGGCCAGGCATTTTACAAAGGCGTGTTCATCCAACAACGATTCGACGAAAGTTTGGCATTTAATTTCCTTGGGGATTTTGTGACGCCCCCTAGAGGCAGGGCAGGGTGCTGCCGGCGGCGGCGGCGGCGGCGATTGCCGTTCGTAGCTGCTGAAATGAACATTCAGGCAGGCGCGCAAGGCTGGAAGAGTTCGGGCTCCGCTTTCGTTTCCTCCGCCGCCCCCCTCGGCGGTCCCTTCCCCTCTCTTCTCAGCCTGCCACCCCCAACAAGCGAGCCCCAATCCGCGCATCTAATTGATACGTGCAGCGGCTCCTTTGTAAAAAATACCAACGAAACTGCAAGTCAGGGACGTATTTCGCGTTCGCCTCTCTCCCGGCCAGCACTTCCCCCTAGGCCAGGGGTAGGCAACCTTGGCTCTTTTATGACTCGCGGACTTCAACTCCCAGAATTCCTGAGCCAGCATAGCTGGCTCAGGAATTCTGGGAGTTGAAGTCCGCGAGTCATAAAAGAGCCAAGGTTGCCTACCCCTGCCCTAGACCCAGCTTCTCCGAACAGGGTGGCGGCGCTTTGGTGCTTTCCGAGCGCCCTTCTCCTGGTTCTTCTAACCCTTCGGGCAACCGCCACCCCTTCCCCCTTCCCTCCGCCCCGGTGAGGTAGCTCCCGCTCCGGCACATTCCGCCAGCACAAAGATCAGCACTTCGCGAACACGCGTTTAACCCTTCCCTCCCGGCGTCCGAGTCAGACAATGCAGCCTGCCTGCCGAGCGCTCGGTGCAAATCGGAGAGACCGGCGCTGTCGCCGATTCTCAGGCAAAGGCTTCCCTGGCCGTGTCATTTCTGGCGCGCGGTTTAGCCCGAAGCCGCCCGCCCCCCTCGGGAACGTACCCCCAAAGGTGGCGATTCGAAGGGGCGGCTGCACAAGGCGCGAAGCAGGAGGAGTCCGCCCGACGGAACAAAAGCAGCCCCGGCTGCGGCGTCCGCTCCGCTCTCTGCCTTCTCACGCTCCTCTTGCTGCTTGCCCTCGAGTCGGTCGGCCGGCCCTGCCCGCTGTTTGCAAAGGCGTCCCCAACTCCGGACGCATCAATCCCTCCCGGCCGGCCGCCCCTTTCCCACACGAGCCTCCCCAACTCCTCAGGGTATCTCGCCAGCAGGGTAAACTTCAGTCCTCCTTATATAGTCAGGGCAAGGAGGGCGGAGCGTTTAGCCGCGCCCCCTCCATTTCTAATTGGTGAGAGGTCTTCCGAAAGCGTCCTCTCCCCCCCCCCCCCGCCGCGGAACGAGGGAATTCGGGCCCAATGTGAAGTCTCGGGGTCCCGCCCACCTGTTTTTCTTTCGCAGCCGAAGATAAGAGACTTGTAACGCGGCGGCCGGGTCTGCCGCAGGTTGACGCCACTTCTTCTCCAACCGACTTTCCTTCCTTCCTTCCTTCCTTCCTTCCTTCCTTCCTCGTGTGCGCCTCCTCCGTCTGTATGCAAACAAACGAGGGCAAGATTTGGGCCCCTTTTCTCCTCTGCCGCCGATTGGTGGAAGGAGAGGCGTCCTCCAGAGGAGGCGCGCCTGCTGATGTTCCTACCTCTACGGGGCTCCTTGGGGTGGGGGTGATGGAGAGGGATGGGGGCGCCGAACCACTTTTTTCCCACCGGGAATCCTCGCGGGCGGTTGGCTTTCAGCGCCCACCATCCTGTAACTGGCGAGAAGATAGGTGCCCCTAATGCCCCCGCCCTGTTTTCCTTGTTCTCCAAATATTCCACGCGTCTGTAAAGATAATGGAACTTTGTTTAGGAAACCTGATTGACTTGAGCATCTCAGGCGCATGCATACGTACAGATGATTTTTTTTTTATTCTCGCATATTTATACTCTCTCTCCCTCTTTTATTTTAAGAGAAAGGTCTCACATAAAGGCCTTTTTGCTCTTCTTGTCCCTAGTAAAGAATCTTGCTGGATCAAAACAGCATCAAGTCTAGTCTCATGTTTCCAATACCAGGCACCATATATTTCTGAGGGAAGCTTGCAAACAAGGCAACAGTTTGCCATGTTGCTAGACCTCAGCATCTGCTTTTCAGTGGTAGATAGCCCTTCTACATTGAGGCTTTGTTAATCATTGATAGAGTTATCTATATTCTTTTAAATGTATTTGGTTTCATAGTTGCTTTCTTTTTTTAAAAAAAAACCTTATATTACCATTTTCATTGTCATATCTGGTACCCTGTTATAATAGAGGAATCAGTGTAAAAGTCAGACTTTTACAAAAATTAAATTAGAAAATTTGCCTCACCTGGAGGATGAAGACTTTGCTGCTTAAAGCTGTTCTTGTAAATCTTCCAGTCTGAGCCACCATCATCAATGGCCACAAAGGTTGGAGGAACTTTTGGACACCCAAAGGCAGGATGAGAAGCTCATAACTTTCCCCTCGTGTTGATTTGACCCTCCAGAGCTGCTTGTGCATAGAGAAGTTTTTACAACCTTGTCCCAGGGGCAGAAAACATGTTTTGCTGTGCAACTGAGATCTCTGCAGAGAAGATGAGGGCAGTCTTTATGAGGAAAATGAAATAGTGGAGTACATTAGAGGAGCAAAAGTAAAGAAGTGTTTTGGGGTAATTGAAAGTTTAGCCCATTTGACAATGCAAATTACAGTATTTTATCAGATGATTAAGTGTTATCTTCAGCAACAGAGGCAGTAGAAGGGAGAGACTGAGGCCAAAGGCAAACGAAAAGGAAAGATCAAGCAAATCAGACCAGTGTTTTTCAAACTTGGCAACTTTAAGATAACGTGGACCTCAATTCCCAGAATTCAGCCAGCAAAATTCTGCGAGTTGAAGACCACATATCTTAAAGTTGCCAAAATACTGAATTAGACCTTGAAAAAATGTTCAGTATTAACTCTCTACCTTGTCATTAATAACAACATTCAATTATTGAGCAATGCTGAATTAATTGTCATAGAGAATAGGGAATCATTATCACTACTGAGGCACAAATGAATGGAACTTCTGGAGAAAACTTAAGGATGATTACTTGTACAAGAATTCACTAATCTCCCATCAGGGATACTACATATGAATAAGGGTGGGTCCTATGTAAGTGCACATTAATTCAGTATTGTTGAACTAATTGTGTGATCCACTAACAAGGATTGGGGTGCTTTAGATATATTTAAGGTCTAATTGAATTCTCAGTTTGCAATTCTTATCTGGTCCCATTACTTCCTTGTTAGCAATCTACCATGCTGCTGAGGATACAATTATAATGCACTGCTTCCAAGGGATTCTACACACCCACAACCAAATTGCACATCAACTTTCTCTAATCCTCATTGCTCATGCCAGCTAGGAAACCATTTATGTCAGATTTGGGAAGGATAATTTATGTCTTTGGTTAGTTTCTTTTTTTTTAAAGTACTATACAAGAAGGCTCCTTGGTTTTGTTATAACCTGGGCCATTCTTCTCTAATTTGCTGGACCCTGGACATTTTGGATTGCAATTCCCACCATCCTTGACTCTGGGTCATGTTGACTGGGGCTCGGGAGAGTTGCAACTGAAAACATTTGGAAAGTAGCAAAAGAGGAAAGGCTGATTTAAATATCCCAACCACTCTCTGGATATTTTAGATTGGAGAAGACTGTCCTTTCAAAGTAGCTCAAAGGGGTGATAACCTCTGAAGCTATTTTCCTCCTTCTGAGGCTCAGTCAAAAAGCTACAAATTATGGGGCCAGCACTAGAATAAATATTCCCTTTAAAGAGTGAGAATCCAATCAAGAATATCCCCACTCATTCATTTTAGGGGAGGATGCATGGGGAAAGCCATATGCAAATATTCTAAGAAATTCTCCATCATTCTTAAATTGAAGGAGAAAAGGGGGAACTGTTTTGTCAAAGGAAGGAAAAACTGAAATAGACCACTCCCAAGTTAATGCAACCGATGCAAAGGGGGCCTGGGTGAAGCAAAGATAACTCTTTTGTTCTTCTTTTCTATGCTAACCCTTAAACAAAAAAAGGACATGACATAGAGGCTTCCCCAGAGTAGATCATTTCTGATCTCAGCTTGTCATCTGTCACTGAACTCTTTACATCATTGAATTCTCTATATTGAATTCTATACATTAACCACTGACTTATAGTCAAACAATAGTCCAAAATTACGATGGCCTTGGGAAAAGTGAGTTATGACTGCCACACCACCCTTGTGGTCAGGTGATTGCAATTTGGGCGCTTGGCAACCAGCTCACATTTATGACCAGATGTAGTGACCTGCAGTCATGTGATCATGACTTGTGACCTTTTTTTTTCAATTTCTGGCAAAAAAAACACCCACTAGGGAAGCTGGATTTACTTAATGACTGTATGATTCACAATGATTGCTGATATAAAATTGAGTCCAACTTGACTTACAACCACAAGGACGATGGAAATCCCAGTCCCAATTGCAGTTGGGAATACAACAGTCAATCTTGGGTAAACCTGATGCCATCCTTGGGCAATTCATAAAGCTCTGCTTGAACATGTTGGGCCTCCTGATTGGCATCTGGGTGCTGTCTCATGAAACTCCAAAGAACCTCCTCTCCACCACTGTCTGGCGGGGGCTCACCCTTCAGCTGAGAGCTGCCCTTTGCTCCCTGCTAAATTTTGCTTTGGATGGCCTTGTGAAGCAAAATTTGATCTGAGCTCTGTGGACCTCAAGAGAGCTGGTAAATGAGGAAAAATAAGGACGGGGGTGGGGGGGGGATTTGTACAATGCAATTCTAAAATTTAAATGCAATACAATTTAAAGGCAGGCCTGGTGATAATGAAACGGAGCACATTGGATAAAAACATACCATATAGTGAGCCTGGATCCTTAGGCTGTAATGTCTGCTACTGTAGTACTTAGGGAATACTTGCTTATGGAAACTCACCAGAAAACAAGCATCACAATGCCATGTAAACAGAATGAGGCTTTACTCTGAATGTTGCTGCTTATTGATTCTCAAACTGAGGGCTATTAACACGTAATGTCATGGATGTGTGAAGTGTCCAGGGGATGCTTTTGATCCAGCTTGAATGATATATAGCAGTGGTTCTCAACCTTTTCTTCATCACAGACCCCCCTTTAAATATCTTTTGTGGCCATGGACCACTGAGATTTAACTCAAGATTTAAATCAGAATATTTCTTCAAGCCTTTGTGGACCCCAGGGGTCTGCAGACCACAGGTTGGGAACCACTATTACATAGAATGGACCAAAGCAGCCAGTGGGGATTTGTTTTGTCAGATCCAGGCAATCTCATTGGCTTACTATTAAATGCAACCAAATCTCAATTAAGTCAAAAAGGTTCTTCATTTGGGTGAGGACATGCAGGGGATTTTTCTGCTGCTTCTTAACAGGACCCCCTGTGCTAGGAAGACCTTTTTGCTGGAAATTAAATTGGTCTTCTGATTCAAGGGTATACAAAATTTTTTGTGATATATATATATTATAGTGTTGATTGCTGTATGGTTTTTGATAACAGCTTACACTCAGGTATTATTCTAAAAAAATAATTAAATTTACACCAGCCCCAGAAGTAGGGGAAGCAGATGACACAGTCTGATCTCAGCATCTCAGCACTGAATGCAAACAAAGGCAAAACGTACTAGAAGTGAGGATGGGGTTGGAAAATGTGTGGGGAGGTAACCACATGGGCCAGAAAATAATCTATAAATATAAATCCCGGGGAGATGGGAAATTGTGACCTCATGCTGTTGTCATGCAACCCGGTTCCCTGAGGGTGCTGTTTGTAAAAGAGCATTGAATCTGGTCTATAGAGAGAGCTGAATATATTGTGCACTATGAACACAAAGGAAATAAAGGGTGAAGTACAGTGCTAAGGCAGAAGTTTTGAAGAGATGCCTCCTCAAACTGCTGTGTTAGAAAAGTTGCAAGGGTTGAGTTTCGCTTGGTTGGAATATTCTGTTTTCCCCCCTTTATTGTTATGAAGCTAAATGCTTTCCCCTTTTTTATCTCTGCAAATAAAAGCACACATGCTTTTTTATTTTCATTCCAAGAAGAAGTAATCTCCCTTCCAGCCTTCTGGCCAGTGAGAACAAAATGTACTGGGAAGCAGGCACCTGCCACTTATTTACCCCTCATCAGTTTATTAAAATTTAACTTAGCTGATAATCATGTAGTACACTGAAATATAAACACATCAGGCTCCTGTTTCAATCCTGATCACTTTGCATTGACTTAGGAGGGCCTTGCCGGCTGACTCGTGCAGCGCAGTTCCAAGCATGCTCATCTGGAAGTAACCTGGCCTGTATTTAACAGGACTGCTCCTCTTAAATATATTTAGAAGGCCAAAAATTGTTGAGCCAAAGCCTGAGAATGATGGGGGGTGGGGTGGGAAATCCATCCCTTGGGAGCAGAGTGCATCCGTGCTGTTCAAAAATGTCCCTCTGGATTGCCTGTTCCATCTGCATGGAGAGGCTTCCTTCATGGTTTCTGCCCCCACAGGCTTAAGGACTGGCAGAGAGGCAGGGTCCTTACCTCCTACAGGATTGGCAGAAGAAGCTTTCAGTTCATGTTTTAGCCAAATCTGGGCTGCTATTTAACATGACCTGTGAACTTTGCAAGTTTTTGTTTTTCAAACATTCTCAGGAGGCTGGAGACTTTTTTTTTCAAATTACAGGTAGTCCTCGACTTACAACAGTTCATTTAGTGACCATTCACTACATGAAATGGTATAGGGTTTTCTGCCTGAGCAAGGGGTTGGACTAGAAGACCTCCAAGTTCCCTTCCAACTCTATTATTATTATTGTTGTTGTTGTTGTTGTTGTTGTCATTATCGTTATCATTATTATTTACAACAAACTGAAAAAAAAGTGACTGAAGACCGTTTTCCACATGGTCAAAATTTAGCCACTTGGCAACTTACAGTTGTAATGTTTCCTGGGGTCATGTGATCCCCTTTTGCGACCTTCTGACAAGCGAAGTCAATGGGGAAGCCAAATTCATTTAACAATCTTGTCTGAAAATGTCTCCCAGAGGGAGTTATGGATGCCTTCCCTTGGATTTGAATGGTAATATGATTGTTTAGTAGAAGATAAGACTTGGGTATTCTATTGCTAAATAATTTCAAAAATACTATGTACCACCTATCACAGTGATGGCGAACCTTTTAGAGACCGAGCGCCCAAACTGCAACCCAAAACCCACTTATGCATCATCGGGTGCCGGGTGGGTGTGGCCCATTGGCTGGGTGTGGCTAATTGGCTGGGTGTGGTCCATTGGGTGGGCGTGGCTGCGGTGGTAACGGCAGACTGGGTGGGACTAAAAAGTTCAATCAATTCTAACTTTGCAAGATCTTTTTTTCCCCGCGAGAAGTTGAAATTGACTGATTGAACCTTTTTTTTTTTTTGCACACGGCGGCGGAGGCCTAAAGCGAAAAGGTTTTATAAAACCCAGCTGAAGGCCTAGGATTGGGGCGACGGCACGCGTGCCCACAGAAAGGGCTCTGAGTGCCACCTTTGGCACCCGTGCCATAGGTTCGCCACCACTGACCTATCAGAATTGTACTGAATTCTATTTGTCTCTGGAAACAATTTTATTCCCCAATTAGATTGAAAACTGGTAAAAAAAATGCAGGAGAACTTTTATAAATAGCACTTTGGGATGTATCACCATCAGACATTGTAGAATAGTGTTTCGTAACCTTGGCAAGTTTAAGAGGTGTGAACTGCAACTCCCAGAATTCCATAGCCAGCATGCTGAGTGGGGAATTCTGGGACCTGAAGTCCACACCCCTTAAACTTGCCAAAGTGGGAAAACACTGCCATAGAAGGATGGGATCCTTCAGGAATGTCTTAGCCATCTGTACTCCAGAAATGTTTGCCCTTGACCTCTGACTCCATTTTTGGCAGATGCCCCTGTTTACATTGGGCCTGTCCTGGCAGGTGGATGGGATGGGTGAACTGAGAAGTAGATTTTGGTTTTCCAAAAAGACGATGACTAAGACAATTAATTGTTTAATGGTATGACGATTGTTTTTGCTCTTGGAATGTCAGCAAGCACTTGCTGGCATTGACAGGAATAACACTGTTATGTACATAAGTGATGGAATGCATGGATGTGTGTTCACACCCTTGACTGCCTTATTATTCCTCAGTAGGTCCATATGGTGGAAAGTTCCTCTCTGTCTTTCACGGCAGCTTGGAATCATGTCAGGGAAGAGTTAATTGACAAATGTTATGGGTTGAGTTCGCCATCCTTCCTTCTCAAAGTTGGTCTTGGCTCGCTGAGAACTAAGAAACAAAGGAAGCCTTCAAGCAGATGTTTGCCCTCCAATAGTTCAGCAAAGAGTATTATTACAGGTAGTCCTCGATTTACGACCACAATTGAACCCAACATTCCCGTTGCTAAGCGACACACTTGTTAAGTGAATGTTGCCCCATTTTACCACCTTTCTTGCCACAGTTGTTAAGCGAATCACTGCGGTTGCTGAGTTAATAACACGGTGGTTAAGTGAATCTGGCTTTTCCATGGCCTTTACTTGTCAGAAAGTCGCAAGAGGTGATCACATGACCTCCAGGACATTGCAACCATCATAGATATGTACCATTTGCCAGGCATCCAAATTTTGATCACGTGACCATGGGGATACTGCAATGGTCGTAAGTGTGAAAAGCAGTCATAAGTCTCTTTTTTCCGTTGCTGTTGTAACTTTGTTCACTAAATGAAATGTTGTAAATCAAGGACTAGATGTCCTTGCATAAAAATATGGCCACCTTTCGGTAATATCCATTGTGTCCTTGCTGCTGACAGTTGCCATTCATTCACTTGTTCTCCTTTGGGGGAACAATCCCAAGAGCTGACCAGAGGGAGAAAGTTGTTAGTACTTCCTTTTCATTGTGATTCTGCTTGCCTGCTTGGAGAGGATAGGCAAACAGTAGCAAGAAGTCGGAGCAGCAAGACGAGGGACTCAGAAAGTGACAGTACTAACCTCCCCAGTGAAGTGTTGGTATCCGCATATGCCCCATAGCATCTCATTTTGACATTGCCATTTGGGGTCCCATCAGAGTCCGTATAGCTTAAACCGGGGTGATCAACCTAGAGCCCTAGGGCTGCAGATGGACTCAGTTTTGTTCACAGTCTCATAAAGGTAGTCCTTGACTTAACAACCATTCATTTAGTGACCGGTCAGAGCAGTGGTGGGATTCAAATATGTGAACAACTGGTTCTCTGTGTGGATGCTGCTTCCGGAAGTCCATTCTGGGCCTGGGCAACAAAAAATTAGCTACTGGTTCTGCCAAAGTGATGCGAACTGGCTGAATCCCACCACTGGGTCAGAGTCACAATAGTGCTGAAAAAGGTGGTTTACAACCATTCCTTGCACTTACTACCATTGTAGCGATCCTGTGATCCATATTCGAGCCCTTGGTATCCTGTATGTGTTTATAATGGTTGCAGCCTCCCAGGGTATTGTGATCACCATTTGTGACCTTCCCAGCCAGCTTCTGACAAGCAGAGTCAGTGGGAGAAGCTGGATTTGCATAATGCATGATTCACTTATCAATTATCACAAAAAGGTCACGATTCACTTAACAACATCCTTGCTTGACAATGGAAATTTTGCTCTCAAGTTTGGTCATAAGATGAGGCCTATCTGTAATGTCTCCTTAAAATTGCCAAAAATCAACAGTAAAAAAAAAGTTTCATTTTGAGACTACACCACCCCCTTCCAAGCATGATGCAAATATGATACAAGGAGCCAGTTTACTCTATTGCTTAAGGTGACAGGCTAGAAAGCTGGGGGTTGTGAGTTCAAGTCCCAACTTAGCCAGGAAAACCAACTGGGTGACCTTGGGCCAGTCCCTCTTTCTCAGCCCAACCCACTGCACAAGGTTGTTGTGAAGAAAATAGGAAGAGGAAGGTGTGTCGGATGTATTCACTACCTTGGGTTATTTTTAAAACAATAAAGGCAGGATACATATAAGTAAATTAATATTCTGCCCACTTTGCCTTTGTTTTTCCCCCACATCTGCCTTTGTCCTTTCCAAAGAGCAAAGAGCAGCCATCAAAAAGATGTTTATTCTTGCAAAACTATAGAGCTGATCAGGAGTGTCCTGGCATGGCTGGAACATCCTGGGAGGTAAACATTCTCAGGGCTAAACTCCACACTTACATAACGTGGCAGCTTGCCAAGGGGCAGGTAGAAGGCCTCCTTTCTGCCCAGGTGATAGATAAGGTCACCTCCTATTGACTCACGGGAGAATTATGTGACTTGCCCAGAGTCACACGTGAGAAAGTCAGGAAGTGGGAATTGCTGGCTTTTCAAGCCTCTTGTGCCACCCTTCAGATGCCATGGACTTCAACTCTGCCATAACCCAACCCTCATGGCCTTGTGTGGCTCAAGGATTATGAGGCTTCGGAGCCCACCCTTCTCAAAAGTAGCCCATCTGGGAAGACTCATTGATGGCCTCCCATTATCCAAATGGACCATCCGAATAAATAAAAAAAAAAGAAAGATCTACAAAACAGTTTTTTATTTAATTGGTTTGGGGTTGCAGAGAGAGAGAGAGAGAGAGAGAGAGAGAGAGTACCCAGGTTGTCTAGGTAACCTTTCAGAAAACCCACATACAAAGGACATAAACAGCTCTTCTCCTGTATTATCGGTGCCCGTCCTTCAGTGGGGCTGATGGCTGTTTGAAACTTTTCCTCCCTCACTCTGTTATTGGCCCACAAGGGATTCAAGTAGCTCAAGAAAAGTGCAAACTTCCTGAATTTTTTTGCTTGTATTTACTTTCCACTTGGCCTTTTTTAAAAAAAATTTTTTTTTTTGTGGTCTGCTGCACTGACTAGGTTTCCTGCTAGGCTTCCTGCTCAGTGTTTGCTTTTAATTAAAAGGGGAAAGAAGCCGTTGATGGGAGCCCTGCGTCCAGTGGATGCCTTGGCTGGACAGAGCAGCCATTTTGGATCCTGTCTTGGCTCCCCCCTGCCACATTTGTTTGCAGAAGGGCTTGTAATTAGTCGGCTTTTGCTGATAGTTGGTATTTGCTGGACGTAAATGTCCCTACGAATCTCTTGTACAGTCTAATTAAGCAGCTCTCCCCCATGAGCAAAATGCCGAAAGTCCGTCATACTTGCCTGGATGTGGTACAAGGTCAAGTTACAACTGGGACATATCATGTCAGCAAAGAACTGAGAAAGTGGCACTTTTATTTTATTTTATTTTATTTACCAACTTCACTATTTTTTTAAAATAAATAACTCAAGGTAGCGAATATTCCTAATGCTCTTTTTTCTTCCTACTTTCCCCAACAACAATCCTGTGAGGTAGGTTGGACTAAGAGAGAGTGACTAGCCCAAGGTCACCCAACTGGCTTTTGTACCTAAGGCAGGACTAAAACTCATGATCTTCTGGTTTCTGGCCTAACATTTTAACCGCTAGACCAAAGTTACTGGCTGTCCAGCTATTGCTGAACTAAACCTACCAGCATGTTTCATTATTGGTCACCTATAGCTTCTTCTGCTAGGACTTGTAGTTTAGTAACTTCTGGAGAACCTCAGGTTGCCCAGCCCTGGTCAAGCAAGCACAATAGGAGCAGGATGATAGAAGACAAAGCCATGAATTACATCAGGATTGGCAAGACATGTGGACTTCAGCTCCCAGAATTCCAAGACCAGCATAGCTAGCTGGGGAATTCTGGGAGTTCATAGAATCATAGAGGTGTTCTAGTCCAACCTCCTATCTAAGGGAGGAGTCCTTATACCATCCCAGGTGAAGAGTTGTTCAGTTTTTTTCTTGAAAATCTCCAGTAATGGAACACCCACAATTCCAGGAGGCCAACTGTTCTCACTGTCGGTTGACTATTCACATATCAAGGTTGGGAAACCTGCATTATATGATCCGGTGTGGATGTTTCTGCTGGTCTGAGGTCTCCAGGTAGGGTGCAGACCTGTGCCGCCACCCCGTTTGTCAGTTGCCAGCAGGGGCAAAGCCTGCCTGAGAAGATTAAGGTGCTCATTAGGGGCACCCACACATGTTTCTGGAAGTTCCACCTTTAGTTTTTCTCTACCCCAGTTTTCTACTCCTGATGCCTCCTCTTCAGGCTAGTTTATTCTTGCCTTCCTTTTTCCTTTTTTTCCCTCTCCTCCTCCTCCTGGAGTTGTTTTTCTATTTTCTTTTCACTTAAGCATTAAAAGAATGTGTGTCCTTTGAAAGTATGCTGAAGGTTGCATGAAAATAGGGAAAGGGCCCAGTGGTGGGATTCAAATATGTGAACAACCGGTTCTCTGTGTGGATGCCGCTTCCGGAAGTTCATTCTGGGGCTGGGCAACAAAAAATTAGATACCGGTTCTGCCAAAGTGGTGGAAACTGGCTGAATCCCACCACTGCAAGGGTACCATTCCTTTTGCTGTATATAAAATCCTGTGCCTGAATATACGAGAGAGGGAGGGAGAGAGAGCGAGAGCGAGCGAGCAGATCTACGCATTGTTCAAGTGCGGAAGAGATATAACAGGAGTCCCTTTGACCAAAACGTTTTGCAAGTTTCCTATCTCTAATCATCGACCTTCTCCAAAGACTCAGCCTTCTCCCACTGCCAGAACTTGTCAGTCAGAGCACATCCGCTGCTGTGTCATGGCAGAATCTGTCTGCCAAGCTTCTTGAGATGCCTTAGTAACAGGAGGGTGGATCTTCTTTTATGCTCAAATATATTATTATTATTAGTAGTAGTATTCTTGGTTTTGTTTGTTTTTTTTTTAAAAAAAACATACATTTCATGTGTCCTCACTGGGTGGAGGTGCCCATTAGAGGGTGAAGGCCGGATGGGTTGAGCCAGTGGCTCATAGGCAGGATCTGCGTTTCACATGTTACCTTGTGCACGGTTGAGCTTTGGATCAGCCCAAGCCAATGCTGCTTCCTCTTGAACCCGGGCAGGCAGGGCAGAGGCATCAGCAGGAGCTGATGTTTTCATCAGAATCTCTAGAGCAGTGGGCCGCAGTGGTGATGGAAGTGCCATGCTTTTTGTACTGCGCACATTGTCTTGAGGGATGTAGCAATGGAGTGGCCTTGCACAATGATGACACAATGCTCCTTTCGTCATTGAACCCCCCCCCCTTCCCCTGGAGATACCTCGGAATGGAATGGAATGGAATGAAATAGAATAGAATAGAATAGAATAGAATAGAATAGAATAGAATAGAATAGAATAGAATTTTTGCATTAGGAGTTGTTCTTGCTATCTTGGAAGTAGAAGATTATTACCATGTTTTCCCCAAAATAAGACTGGGTCTTATATTAATTTTTGCTCCAAAAGACTCATTA
The DNA here is from genome assembly GCF_001527695.2 of Protobothrops mucrosquamatus. Taxonomy (NCBI): domain Eukaryota; kingdom Metazoa; phylum Chordata; class Lepidosauria; order Squamata; family Viperidae; genus Protobothrops; species Protobothrops mucrosquamatus. The sequence continues at coordinate 751,648 of NW_015386789.1, forward strand.
GGAGTTATTTTCCGGTTAGGTCTTATTTTCAGGGAAATACGATACTAAATGCATCTGTCTTGCTGACGATCTTAATTGGGCCTTATTTTTGGGGTGGGGCTTATATTACGAGGATCCTGAAAAATCATGTTAAGGCTTATTTTCCAGGGAAAAACGGTATTACTGGTAGTCCTTGACTTACAACCATTTGTTTAGTGACTGTTCAAAGTTACAAGGGTACTGAAAAAAAGTGACTGGTTCTCTGCATCCCATGGTCACATGATCAGAATTCAGGTGCTTGGCAACTGGCATGCCTTTATAATGGTTGCAGCATCCCAGGGTCATGTGATCGCTATTTGCAACCTTCCCAGTTGGCTTGCAACACTCAAAGTCAATGTGGGAAGCTGGATTGGCTTAATAACTGCATGATTCTGCAGTTATTAATAACTGCACCAATTCGCTTAACAACTGTGGCAAAAAGGTCATAAAACCAGACATAGCTCACTTAACCACTGCCTTGCTTAGCAATGGAATGTCTGTTCACAACTGTGCTTGCAAGTTGAGAGAATTTAACAACAACAACAATAATAATAATAAAGTTGGAAAGGACCTTCGAGGTCATCTAGTTCAGGCAGGAAACCCTATACCATTTCGGACAAATGGCTGTCCAGTCTCTTCTTAAAAGCTTCCAGTGTTGGAACATTCACCGCTTCTGGAGGCAGGTTGTTCCACTGGTTAATTGTTCTAACTGTCAGGAAATTTCTCCTTAGTTCCAGGTTGCTTCTCTCCTTGGTTAGTTTCCATCCATTGCTTCTTGTCCTGCCTTCAGGTCCAGTTTTTTTATGGTAATATTATCTGTTTGATGGTCTGCAGTTTCCCCAGCTTAAATCCCAAAGGAGATTTTCCTGAAGGAACTATTCCCAGCAGGCCTTCATAGTGAAAAGTATAAGCCGCCAGAGAGGCTGCAGATTAATGGAGAGATGTTAACAGTTAACCAGCCACCAGAAACTCCCAAGTATAAGTCAGCCCAAAACACCACCATGAGAAATTGGAAAGAAATTCTCTAGACTAGAGCCCTGAATATAAGATAGAAAAACATAGAAAACACATAGAAAAAGCCTGCAGGGAAGAAAACTTTTGTTACATGTTACATGCCAGATTTGGGGACATTAATTCCCCTCAAAGCATTAACTCGAAGAAAAGAATGGTGGAAGATCTTGAAAGCAAAACCTTTTGCAACATGCAGCCCCCCTCCCCCCCGATCCTCTGCACTGAACGCAGAAGGCATGAAGTGGAGCCCTTTTGCAGGCATCTTCTCTGAGTTGCTTTGGCTGGCTTCATGTTCCTTGTTCCTCAGCCTGGGCCTGGGATGGGTAGCTGTAAGTGTGACTCAGGGCCAGCTGGAGGTTTTCCATCAAGAGGTCACAAAGACCTGTTTGACAGGTTCCTATTTTTTTTTGTTACACATTAGCATGGTGCACCTGAGAAAGAACAGAGGTGTCAGGAATCTGTTGTCACTGCAAAGGGAAAAAAGTTTTTTTAAAAAATAAAAAAAATAAATGGTTTGTTAACATTACACAATTCAGTCCCCCTTTTTTTGTGTCTGCTTGAATAGAGAGACTGTCAATAAGACCAGCTGCCACTCCTAGGTCCCCTCTTGGCAACTGGCAAACCCAAACACCTTTCCAGTACAACAAAGACACATACAGAAAGCAAGGACTGCAACTCTCCTTTGGCAGGATACAGTGCAAAATTCCCTGTTCCTGTTCTTCACTGAAATAACTCGGGAGCCATATGAATGGCTTCGTTTTAGCTCTTCATGGGATGCTAACTCAGATAGAAGGGTTTAATCCATAAAACTGGGTGTGAACAGAACCGTGAATAATTAGAACAGTGTGCAAACCTGGGCATGAAGATTTCAGCCACCATTCTTCAGCTTGCCCGGGGGCAGCACTAAAATGCCCATCTGGCCACCATCATAACTGCAGGCTGAGGATGATGGGAGGGGTAATCCAACACATCCCAAATGGCAATGGGCCATGGCCTGTGAAGCTACATTTTCAAAGCCTCTTCATATTATATTTCTGATGTGAGACTTCACATATCTTGTTTGTTTACCCAGCTTAGCAGGAAACTAAGCCGTCCATTTTTCTCACCCCTATAATGTTTTGATTCAGAATATGTTTTCCAAAGGTTCTAGTGCTGGATGTGATGCACAAAATCTTCTCTTAAAAACAGTAGCTGGGAATGGGTCACTTATTTCTGTCTTGATGTTCTTTATTTAACAGATAATGTTGCTAGATTCCAGGCAGGATTTGTTTAATTTATACATATTTTAATCTTGTATTTTATTTTTTAAATGTTACGTGATATAATATGCCTTATTTCAACTGTGATGCTTCTGACACAAATAACAAAACTTAACAAATCAAATTCAAATTTATTTATGACAGCCCTGATAGAAATAAAATATTGAATAAAAGACGTGTTACATCCTTTTCTATATATGGGTGTATTTGTGTAAAAGAGATAAACAATAAATATAAAGGAGTTATACAAAATATAATGGAATCTAAAAATAATTAAGCACAAGTTACTAAAATAAATCCAAATAAAACACTATTATAAGAAGTTCAGATCCTAAATGTATGGCATATCATACAAATGGTAGCCCAGAACTGGGTGACTTAAGAGATTATTTTTGATTCCTTGTCTGAGAATAGTACATTAAATAGAAATCACATTCCCTATTTGGAAATTTCTTCAAGACAGGATATATAAAGCTCTGTCTAGAGTCCTTATATAGGGAGTTGTATAATAGCATATGGCTTAGAGTTTCTATTGAACCATCATCACATGGATTTAACAGATCTGGAAATGGCAGCCTTATAGAACAGCAGATAGTTTTAGCTCTCCACTGAAACAATAAACATTGAAGGATATGATTGGTTTCTGCTGTAATGTTTAGAACAATGTTTCTCAACCTGGGTAACTTTAAGATGTGTGGACTTCAACTCCCATATAAATATATCTAAAAACCAGCCGGCTGGGGATACACATATACACACACACATCCCCAGCTGGCTGGTTTTTATAATAGCATTAAACACTTGGGCCAGATGATAGAATCATGAGTTGCAAGGGGTGTTGAGAATTCCCAATTGTCTATTAATTGTTTAAACTGTTTTCAATTTTTTTTTAAAGGTTATTCCACCCAGAATCTCATTTATGTGAGTTTGGCTGCCACCTACGTGGCTTGAAGCATCAAAACGTAACAGGTGGGACATGAATGTAAGAAATCCCTCTGGGCTTAAAGAGGTCCTTCTCTCTCCCACTTTCACTTTTGTTAAAATCAGAAGGGAGGAAGGACATTGGCACTAAGGAAGGAACAATGGCGGGAACAGGAACCCTGATATGCTAACCCACAGTTGGTGAAGTCACAATTCAGAGAATTTCTGGCCCTGACAATTTTTTGAAATGTAGGAAGTTGTAGGGGAAATTCGGTTCTCTACCCAAAACAGAAATACAAAAACTGCACACACTGACATTTCCCTACTCACAGTAAACAGCAATAACTCTGCCTGAAGCATATTTGTGGTGAGATTGCATGACTCTCTCAGGAAAAGGGTTTGGTCTGTGCTTTTTTTGAAATTTCACCAGCAGAAGAATTAAACTACTTTGCATCCTTCGTTTAAGGGATCTGAACATATGCCCCACTGTAGGAAAGAAGGAGCACGCCATCACAACAGCAGCAACACAAAAAATAAGAAGAATTGGAGAAGATCAGAAAGTATCAAGATCTGAAGATCGAAAGATTATGACATAAACTGGCTGTGGTGATCCCAGTGATTACTGGGATTCTGGGTGTCATATTAAAAAATCTTGGATGGCACTTAGAAAATCTTCACATTAACAACATTTCCATCTGTCAATAGCAAAGGGCCAAACAGTTCAGATCTGTATGTAATGAATACTACGTCAATATATTACGACATCCTAGGTTCTTGGGAAAAACTCAATGTGCACTAAGGAACTGGCAGCTGTGACTTGACATTGTTGTGAACTGATGTTAATAATAATTTTATCTTAGATTCTTGGGAAGAATCTGATAATCCAAAATATCAGCTCCTCTCAGAGTTATGGCAGACTTCTATAATTTGGGGTTGATATCTACTAATTGAAAAGAATATTTGTACTCAGGGTTAAACTGAGGGGGTTCTTGAGGCTTTTTGAGGTGGGTGGGTTTTTTTGCAGATGTTTCATTATAAAACTAAGTAACATTATCAGTGCCGATGACTTTACTTAGTTTGGTAATGAAATGTCTGCAAGAAAGAAAACCAACATGCTCAGAAAGCACCAAGGACTCCATATAATATTTTGTTGGTCATGTTGGCTGAAGTTTATAGAAGTCTAACATGGCCTTCCCCGCTCCCCCCATTTGCCTTCCAGATGTCTTGACTCTAGATTTTGTTTTCCAGAATTTTCAAAAATGCCTGGGTAATTCTGGGTGATGATATCCTGATGTTTACAGGAGATATTGGAATTGAGATAGGCATCAAGTTGGAAGAGGCTGATCTGTAACTGGTGAAAATACAGCAGCTAATTGGTTAAATAGTGCAAGGTTCAGAGACAATATAATCCCTGTACTGAAAGATCTGCACTGGTTGCCAATTGTCTACTGGGCACAATTTAAGTTATATGGCTTGGTGCCTGGATATCCTCACAATTGCCAGATACAACTGGATTCAACCTGTCCAAAGTAACCCTCCCACAAGTAAATGTTGGGAGTGTCCCATTTCCAGGAAGCAGATGAACCCAAATTCCAAAGATGGTGGTTCTCCATGATGGCCCCAGTCCTCTGGCATGGCTTCTCCCTGGAGGTGACATTGGCTTCATTGAAAATAGACTTCCAGAAGCCAATTAAAACCATCTGGTTCATGTAAAAAAAGGAAAAGGTCCTTAATTAATTTCTAGCAATTTATAGAACCAAACCCACAAATACAGATTAAATACGTCTTACATCTGGTCCAGATTGGTATATGGACTCTGAGTCATGATGTTTACTATTGGTAAGTGTCATGAAAGTCAAGATAACTGTGACTATATAATAGAAGTCCCACCCCATTTTTTCCTGCATATTCTGATGCTGCCGGCCTTTTCAGGTATTCCAAATAAGGAATGCAAAGCATTAGTAAATGAATCTTGCAAGTCTGAAAGCACCTCTCCCCTCTCCCCTCTCCTGAAAACTAGGGAGGTCCTTTCTGGCACCACAGCCAACTCACCATGGGACAATTCAATTTAATTATTTAAAATAATTAAAAATTAATTTTTGTCATTCACATTTCATTTTGTCCCTTCTTTTGCATCTTTTCTTTAATGATTCTATTTCACCTTTTCTTTGATATTAGTGTAACTTTTCTCCCGTGGCAAGTTGGTTGCAGCAATTTGGCCACGGCAAGTTGTCCTAGGCCCCTTCCTGAGATGCTTTCTTCACCTTCCACCCCGCACCCCCATTCCTTCTGCGGGCTGAGATATCTCTCTTCAGACTGTTGAGTAGGCTGTGGCTTTTCCTCTTGTCCCCCCAAGGTCATTCTCTCAGGGATGCATATTAAAAAAGAGGTGTCCTTCAATTAACTATCTTGACTTTTTGAAACCCCCCCCCCCTCTGTAGAGTACTCTATCCTCAGTTCAGGTTTCAAGGCTTGAAAACCCGCATATATCTCCTTTTAGGGCCCTTGTCAGTTTCCTTTGATATTTTTTTTTCTTTTCTTATATACGTCCTTACAGAGTCTGGGCTAATACTTGACAGTCATGATGAGTCAAGGATGGGAAATATGATAAAGCAAGCTGCAGTCAATGCTGCTCACTGATATGGCTGCTGCAAGCACAGGGGGACCAAAACTGTTTCGTGTGGTTTAGGTCTGAAAAGAAGAGAAAAAGGAAATGCAAGAGGATGACTCTCATGGAAATAATTCTGACTGAGATCAGAGCTGGGTTTTGTCTGTCAAATGAGTTTGTGGCAAAGGTGAAGCTACAATATTCGCCACCCACTTAGCAGGAATGCAGCAATTTGGAATTAAAATCTACTGGTAAATCTCTGTGTTACTAGAAAATTGGTTCCTGGTTGGCTTTTGGATATAATTGGAGAAGCTGGTGGTCTAGACAGAACTAGGACCAATAGAAGAGAATATCTTTTGCTCAGGGTCGAAATGTGGACTTCTCGGTGCTACTCTGAGCTGGCTGTTTCCTTGCAGATGTTTCATTACCCTACTAGGTAACATCATCAGTGCTGGAAGGGACTGCAGTTTGCTCTCTGCTCTTTGTGCTCATAAGGAAAATTATCTTAATGGAGACATGCAAGCTCGGCTACCAAAGCAAGGAGGAGTGAAATTTATCTGAAGTCCACAACTGACAGAAAATATTCAGAAGTGGCTCAGACAGCTACCTCCCCAAGTCACAGGCACAAGTGAGGACTTTTGTTACTTCTTTGATTGGCATCCTTATTACCTTCTTGCCAAACCTCTCTAAAGATATATTTTGCTGCTGGAGACATAATAGCTAATGACATTTCCTCCTTTTCTCTGTATCAAGTGACACATGGCTCAAGGCCAGTTAATCTGGTATCCTGGGCAGACAATTCCACAAAGTTCTCTCTCTCTCCCATGGAATAAAACTCTCTCCAGAATAAATCCCAATGGCCAACCATTTGCTGCTTTTTCATGGACTGCAGCATCCTTTTAAAAAGTGCAAGAGATGGGTGTGCTGGAGAGAGAGGGGGGAGGGAGAGAGAGGGAGAGGGAGAGGGAGAAGGAGAGAGGGAGAGGGAGAGAGAAAGAGAAAGAGAAAAGGGAGACACAGAGAGGGAGGGAGGGAGGGAGAGAGAGAGAGAGAGAGAGAGAGAGGGAGGGAGGGAGGGAGGGAGGGAGGGCCATATGCTTCAAACAGTATTATGTAGAGAGAAATAAAACAAGATTCAAGTGAAAACTGAAAATGCTCTATAAGGAAATGAGAGACTTCTGTTCAGGCTACATAAGTGGTTTAACAAAGGGCTATACAAATGAGGCACCAGAGCTCCTCTAAAGACAATCTGTGTTTCCATTCAACCTTGCTGAGAAATACAGATTCCACAGTACAAGCATAAGCAGTCAATCTCTGGACCAGAAGGCACATCTGGAATTTTGAGAGCAACCTGTCTAATAAAGTCTCATAAAATAGCAAAAAAAAAAAAAAAAGATCATCATCAACTTGCAACCATTGGTTTAGCGATCATTTGAAGTTACAATGGCACTGAAAAAAGTGACTTATGACCGTTTTTCACACTTGCCGCATCCCCATGGCCATGTGATCGAACTTCAGATGCTTGGCAACTATTTATGACGTTTGCAGTGTCCTAGAGTCATGTGATCACCTTTTGCGACCTTCCAACAAGCAAAGTTAGTGAAGAAGCCATGTTACTAACTTTACAATGGCAGCAACTCACTTAATCACTGTGACAAGAAAGGTCATAAAATGGGGCAAAACTCATTTAACCACTGTCTTGCTTAGCAACAGAAATTTTGGGCTCAATTGTGGTCTTACGCCCAGGACCATCTGTCACAGTGAGCGGCTATATAAATCAAATGAATGAATGAATGAATGATAATCTAGTTCAGTGCTTTTTGAACTTGACAACCTGAAGATGCGTGGACTTCAATTTCCAGAATTCTCCAGCCAGCAGAATGGGGAGGTAAATCAATTAAATCATCTGGGAGAGGTAGTTGCCCAACTTCTTCTTAAAAACTTTCAGAGTTGAAAAACCTATACTATCCCAAGGTAAATTGTTCTGCTGTTCAGAAAGTTTTTCATTATATTTAAATGAAATCTAGATCAGGGCTTTTCAACCTTTTCACCCATTGTACCACTTTTAGGATATGGCAACATCCGAGTATCATCAGTCGCCTAGCAAGGTGTCAAAAACTTGATGACCAAAAAAAAAAAAAGAAAAAAGTGATAAAGTATAGGTAGTCCTCGACTTACAACAGTTCGCTTAATGACTGTTCAAAGTTACAATGGCACTGAAAAAAGTGCCCCCCCAAGCCACAGCCAAGCAAGATGCCTGCCTGTCCGGTGGCGCTCTTCCTCCTGTCCGAGGTTTTCATTGTTGTGAGCATTTCTGTTGAGGATTGGCAGTGGGGGTGGGATGGGGGGATGTTTGGTTTTTATTCCCCCTATCTGCTAGGTAGTTGCAGCAGGTTTTGGTCACTTCACATGACCCTGGGACACTGTGACCATCATAAATATGAATCAGTTGCCAAGCATCTGAATGTAAATCACAAGACCCTGGAGATGCTGCAACATTCCAGCTGATCGGTGCTTCTTCTGGGCTCAGCAGAAGCACCAGGATCAGCACCAAGCTCCAACTGGAGCCTGGCACTGATCCTGGCGCTTCCACTGAGCCCTGACAGCCCGAAGAAGCACCGATCAGCTAGAAAGCGGCACTGATCCTGGTGCTTTCGCTGAGCCCTGGCAGCCCTGCAGCTCCAGCCATCTCTCGCTCAGGCTTGTGCGGTGCTGCCACCGGTTCAGCTCATTCCCCTCCCCCACTACCACTTTTCTAGGATGATCGCGTACCACCTGGCAGGTGCCAATGTACCATAGGTGGTACCCGTACCACTGGTTGAAAAGCCCTGATCTAGATAGCTGTAATTTATATCTACTCATCTGTTTGTTTTCTGGCCAAAAGGTCCTGTTTTCAAAGCCCTGAGTTGTAATTCACCATCATTCTTCAGTCTTTATGTAATTTTTTAGGTAATAATTTTTATGCATAAAATTACTCTGCATAAAAATTACACTGCTGGTTGGTGCTGTGCTGCACTCAATTTCCTCTTTATTCTTAATTAAAAGAACTTTTTAAAACATTTTAAGTATGGGTGGGTGGGCAACCTAGTTGTTGAGCTCCCCCATCAATGTTTTCATGTTTCTTGCCCCTCCATGTTTGTGTTTCATCCTGAAACAAAAGAGTATCTGTTCAAGTTTCCCAACATCTCACTCTGTGTCATGAAACAGCTAGTATCACCTTCTGAATCAGCCAAAGAGGATTTTTTTTTTTTAAACGGAAGTATTCTTCTTTTAAGTAGCTTTTTTTTCTTGACCCTTTGCCTCCCCTGAAGCATCATAAGTTCTTCCCATTTTGGAAACTGAAAGGATCGTTTCTAGACAGTCAATACTTCCACATCAAACATATACTACAGGGTATCCTCCATTTACAGCAGTTCATTAAGTGACAGTTCGTAGTTACTGTGGCATTGAAAAAAGAGACTTGTGACCATTTTTCACACTTATGACCATTGCAGCATTCCCCTGGGTCATGTGATCAAAGTTCAGATGCTTGGCAACTGGTTCCTATTGGTGACGGTTGCAGTGCATGTGCAGTGCATGGGGGTCACAGGATCACCCTTTGCGACCTTCTGACAAGCAAAGTCAAAGGGGAAGCCAGATTCACTTAACAAGCATGTTGACAACTGCAGTGATTCACTTAGCAACTGTGGAGAGAAAGGTTGTAAAATGGGGCAAAACTCACTTAACAACTGTCTTGCTTAGCAACAGAAATTTTGGGCTCAGTTAAGGACTACCTGTATAACTGAAGCCTTACTCTACTTCAGTTCTGCCCAACTTGGCATCTTCCAGATGTTTTGGGACAGCAGTCTCCAGAATTCCTTCTTAGCATGATCTTTTGGCCTTTGATCATGGTGGCTGGGGAATTCTGGGAGTTGGCAAATTGGGGAAGATTGCTCAACTATAATGAATTAGAAGAACACAATCACTTTGGTTCTGCATTATCCTTTTAAACTGCATTGATTCTCCTCTTAATAAGCCAATTTTCAGTGGCAAGGTCAAATGGAGCAATTCCCCCCCTTCAGATGATAGTACTTTTTATTTATGCATTTGACATCCGCCAAGGATGTGACCAATGGCATGGTGCCAAGATAGGTAGTCCTTCAGAAAATAAGTCATAAGCATTCAAATCACTGTGCTTTTTAAAAAATTGTGCAGTGCAATTTTCATTTGTAATCTGAGTACATTTTGCTTGATTTTGTGAAAATAATTAATCACAATAATTGTATGTTGGCTTTCTCCTCCAGAAGCGACAGGCTGAACAGCTGATGATGTTTAAAAAAAATGATCAAGGTAGTTTTAAGAAAGGTAAAAGTCACCAATTAAATAAAATACAATCAAAAAGAAAAATTACTATAAAGGATTAAAATAGCAATTTGGTTAAACTCATGGATACATCTATGTGGCTTCCTTGATAGCCAAAGATAAAATACATAAACCTAAGGACTGAAAAACTTGCAGAAATAAATACAATCTCTAATTGGTTCCAGAACTCCCATTGAGAATTATCTTAATCTCTCTTGTAATCCTGATACAGTAATTCCTGGTTCTAATCATAGCAGGAATCAGTTAACTTTTCTGGTGTTGAAAGTAGGCTAAATATTTGGCCTTGCAGGGTAGAAAAATGAAATCTGACTTTTATTCTCATTGCATATATTAGTAGTTCTTCTTTCTATATTTAGATATTTTTCCAATGATTTTCTTCTTGTGATTCTTTCCTTATATGTTTTGTAGTATTTAAGAATCTTTTTCTCTCATGTTTTAATTTTTATTTAGATGGTTTAGAATAGTCCCCCTCCTTTATTTAGTCTATTAATTTGTATAATGTACTAAGTTTTTTTCTTCTAAAGCTGTGTTTGTCATACTTGGCAACTTTAAGATGTGTGGACTTCAACTCCCAGCTGGGGAATTCTGAGAGTTGAAGTCCACCTCTTAAAGACGCCAAGATTGAAAAACACTGTTCTAAATTATATAGCCTTTTTGCAGTGGTAATGGATTTACATAATGCCTTTTAAGCAATGTTAATTGTAATGTTTAAAAAACTCAGTTTCATTTTTTCTTTAAAAAAGGCCAATGATACTTATTTTTTCTAACATCTACAAAGCCAAAAAGCTCACCCAAAATAACAGAATGTCTCATGTGATAACCTCATGATTGGATGACCCATTCCTAAGCAGTTCTCTGAGATGTATTTTTTCCCTTTTGTTTCTGTTTTAAATTGAAGCTTTTGCTAGAAGAAAGTGGCATGATCCTGATTAAAATAAGTCAGGAATAGCTGAGATCAGTCTAGCTGTCTGTCCGTCTGTCCGTCCATGCATTCATGCATTCATGCATCCATGAATCCCTCATCTGCCTGCCTGCCTGCCTGCCTGCCTGCCTGCCTGCCTGCCTGCCTGCCTGCCTNCTATCTATCTATCTATCTATCTATCTATCTATCTATCTATCTATCTATCTATCTATCTATCTATCTATCTATCTATCTATCTATCTATCTATCTATCTATCTATCTATCTATCTATCTATATCTAATCTCCACTTTCTATAGAGGGATGATTGAAGGCATCCTGTCATATTGTATTACTGTGTGGTTTGCAGGTTTTGGACAGGAAGGCTGTGCAGAGAGTAGTGAGGACAGCAGAAAATATTATTGGAAGTTCACTTCCTTCTATCCAGGGCATAGAAACGATGCTTGACCAGGGTCCGCAATATTGTTTGGGATGCTACACATCCTTTTCTTGATTGGTTTTCTTTGTTACCTTCTGGGGTGGGAGGCGGAGGCTTCATGGTATCTGAAGCAGAATTAGATTCTGTAATAGCTTTGTACCATATAATATCAACCTTGTTAACTCCCAAGAGTTTTCCCCCCGCTATGTATTCTAAATGGTCTGTGATTAATATATATATGTATACACATATGTGTGTATATAAATATACATATACATATACATGTGTATATATATATATGTATGTATATGTATGTATTATATATACACACCACACACACACACACACACACACACATATATACTGTATATATATATGAGAGAGAGAGAGAGAGAGAGAGAGAGAGAGAGAGAGAGAGAGAGAGAGAGAGAGAGAGAGAGGATATCAGAATTTCATTTTTTAATGTGTCCCAATGTGTCCACAGAAAAAAGTGACAATAAAGTTTATCTTATCTTATAACTCTTCTGGCTCAGTGTCCTCATAACTCCAACCCTGATTTAGGAGACATTCTCCTTTCTTCTGGCAAAAAATGGGGGGGGGGGGGGAACAGCAGCTCTAACACTGTTTTTCTGTTACTGAAAGGGCTGAGCCTTTCCTCTATCAAGTCCTGACAGCTCTCCTATCAGTTTTGTGGGTGTCTGTGTGTGTTTACGTGTGTAGGGTGAGGCAGATAGGCTGAAAGAAGCCTCCCGCAATAATTTCGTGGAGGAGAAGAAGTTGCAGGAACTGCTGACTCATCAAATTCCCTTATAAATCATTACCAAAATATACACATGTTGAGACAGGAAATTGTCATTCTTGGAGCATCCTTCATTAAAAATACCTGGCTCCCAGCCAAAGAAGGGAGCTCTCACTTCCCCCCTACTTGGCTGTGGGGCTTGCAAAACTAACTTGGGCTGTAGAAGTAGAGAGGATTGGAAGCAGTTGCCACCCCTGAGCTTCTTAGCACAGTGAACTAAGAAGAACAACAATAAGGAGATAGGATAAAGAAGGCACACCATTTGGGCACTGCAACAAAAGAGCGCACTACAGGTAGTTGTTGACTTACGACCACAACTGAGCCCCAAATTTCTGTTGCTAAGTGAGATAATGATTCAGTTTTGCGCCCCGTTTTGCAACTTTTCTTGCCACGCTGCAGTGAATCAGTTGACAACTGCAATTGTTATGTTAGTAACAAGGTTGTTAAGTGAATCTGGCTTCCCCATTGACTTTCCACCTTCCCCAAAAGTGATCACATGACCCAGGACACTGAAACCATCATACCTATGAACCAATGGCCAAGCGTCTGAATTTTGATCATGTGACAAGGGGGATGCTGCAATGGTTATAAGTGTGAAAAATGGTCATACGTCACTTTTTTCAGTGCCATTGTAACTTCAAATGGTCATTAAATGAAGTTGTAAGTTGAGGAGTCCCTGTATGAAGCACAGGATAATTTGGCTTAGCCTTCCAAACAGTTTCTTTTTAGTTCCTGACTATAGGAGATTGGGAGTTCTGGGCTCAGTGAGTTCAGGGCCTAAAAACAGTTCAGGGAGAAATATTTGCAACTCCAAAAATACTCAGTGACCATGCTGTGTCTTCACTGAATATCTTTGGAGTTGCAAACCATTTTCCCTGAACTGTTTCTAACACAAGTAGTCCTCCTTTAGTGACTGCCTTGTTTAGTAACCATTCAAGATTACAGCGGTGCTGAAAAAGTAACTTTATGACCAGTGTTTCACACTTACAACGGTTGCAGCATCCTGCAATCATGTGATTGCCATTTGGGTGCTTCACAACTCGCTTCCAACAGGTCAATAGAGAAGCCAGCAGTCAAATTGCAACTCCTGATCGTATGACGTCTCAATTAATGAATGCAGGTAACTTGCTTAGCACCAAAAGTGAAGTGACATCCTAAGTCTGTTGCAGTCATGTGATGTCCCGACTTAATCACTGCATGTCTTAGCAACAGAGTTGAAGGTCCCAGTTCTGGTTGTTAAACAAGGACTATCCTATACAGGCAGTGACTGTTTGAAGTTACAACAGGCACTGAAAAAAGTGACTTATGACTGTTTTTCACACTTATGACCATTGCAGCATCCCCATGGTCATGTGAACAAAATTCAGATACTTGACAATATCATATTTATGATGGTTGCAGTGTCCTAGAGTCATGTAATCAGCTTTTGTGACCTTCTGACAAACAAAGTCAATGGGAAAACACAGATTTACTGTGGCAGGAAAGGTCGTAAAATGGAGCAAAATTCACTTAACAAATGTTTCACTTAGCAGCAAAGATTTGGGGCTCAAAATTGTGGTTGTAAGTCGAGGACTAACTGGTTAACCTCGGATCCCAAGGCTACATGTGCTCCAAATTCTTTCTGGCAGTTCTTCCACCCCTCCCATTCCCACTTACCGTACTAAAAATCAGCAACATCATTTCTTGCTTTTCTGCAATGATCCGTAAAATTCTTAGGAAAATCCTAGGGGGAAAAATCTTGCATAAAGCCCAAACTAGGTTTCGTGGCATGCCCCTCCCCTGCCTGTCTAGAAACTCAGCAGAAAAATAGATCTCAGGGCCTCTTTCAAGCTCCCTCAAGGGTTCTATTGCTTCCTTCTTATACATACAATAGTTGGGATTGTTTTGGCTGAAGGATAAAGCTGCAAAGATGAAAACTGAGATTTATATGTAACATCCTGGATTGACTGGGAAGTCAAAAAAATCACCTCTGTGAAAAGATAACAAACTATTCCCATATTATTGCCAAGAAAACTATTAAGCTTCTATGTACTTATCAGGCCTGGAGCTCAACTGGGTGTCATTACCATTTAAATAGGATGTGATAGCAAGTGGTATGGATGCCTTTAACAAGTTACAATTTGCTACCATTAAACTTATCTGGAATCTGCTGCCTTTCCCCTCCCTTTCTAGCAGCCTGCTGGGGTGACTCTGCTCTCCAGAAAGATGGTCCTCTGGCTATTGTAGCAATACTGTGTTTGCTGTTCCAGTTAAGGGAGCCACTAATGCAAAGGGGGGGGGGGAGAAATCCCAAGAACCCACCCACCTGCACTGAGCAATGCATTGCCACTCTGGAAAAACTGAATCTTCTTGAAATGGAATCATCTGCCTGGCTTTAGATATTAGATAATCTTTATTGTTATTTTTTACTGTGGGCACAACGGCACACATTGAAAATGAAATTTAGTTGCTTGCTCTCCAAGTGTACACATACATAACACACATTTAAACATACTATATACAACATATGTACAGACCTACACCCTTACATATCAGTAACATGTAACTATTAATCACTGCCTTATCAGTCTGCTGTTCTGAGGCTAGCACAGGTAAAGGTATTCTTGACTTACGACCACAATTGAGCCCAACATTTCTGTTGCTAAGCGAAGATAATTATTAAGTTAGTTTTGCCCCATTTGTCCTTTCTTTCTTACTAAAGTTGTTAAATGAACCATTGCAGTTGTTAAGTTAGCAACATGGTTGTTAAGCGAATCTGACTTCCTCATTGACTTTGCTTGTTCAGAAAGTCACAAAAGTTGATTGCATGATTTCGGGACACTGAAACCCTCATAAATATTAGCCAGTTGCCAAGCATCTGAATTTAGATCACTGCCTGACCATGGGGGTGCTGCAGCGGTCATAAGTGTGAAAAATGATCATGTCCCTTTTCTAAGTGCCACTGAAACTTTGAATGGTCACTAAACGGTTGAAAGTCGAGGGTTACTTGTAGTCCTCAATTTACAACCATTCATTTAGCAACAGTCCAAAGTTACAACAGAACTGAAAACAGTGACTTATGATTGATAAGTCACACTGGTAGGCATGCAAGAAAGGCTGCCTGGACCTTCGATTAACATGTCATTGATATGAAGACAACATTGGGGCAAAGTGAGGAAGCCCCCTGTTCAGGCCCTGAGAAACAAAGTTCTTGACTGATGGTCAAAGAGTGAAGGACTTTTAAGGGATGACTTAGCTTAAGTTCTTCTCAGCAGATCCTATATCCAACCTGCAGCATTTTCTTTCTTTCTTTCTTTCTTTCTTTTGCAAGTGGGGCTGCTGCAACTTCTACTCTTCTGCAGGTTCAATTGCAAAGGGATTCTGTGCAGATATATACCAAGAAGCACATCGCAGCCTCTGGAGTTTGCTGACATTAGCAAAGGTAACTGACACCCTTTTTGACTGCAGGCGGGGAGGGGGTGGTGTTAGTTTGGAAATGGTTTAGACAGCTCATCTCCTCCATATGAGGTTCTCTGGGTTGGTCCAGCAGAAGAGAAGCGAAGGGGAGGGCAACCATTGTCTTCCAATCTCATCAAAGAGGCAACCTTTCAAATGCTTAACATTCCCCAGCTCCAATGGGGCCTCCAGCTGATTGTCTTTCCCTGTTTACAAAACAACAGGAGAAGGCTGTATGCCCTAAAGAGAGGAATGTGCTTGTTTGCTCATCTCCTGGTCTTCAGTAGTGTGCTTATCTAGGCACGTCCACCAAGAGTTGCTTCCTAGTCTAGCCTGTATCCCAAGAGTCCAGCCAAAGGGAGGGATTGAGGAGACTCACCAAGATGAGCTGGAGAGCTATCATCATCTCCCATTGTTGCTCATCAACACAGATGCTACCTAAGATTCTAGAGGTAGTAAATAACAATCAGGACAAGGAGCCACTGAGGGACTCATCCAGTTAACAACTTTCCAACCTGCTCTTTCTGCAGACCATGGAATGCCATAACCCAGCTGGCTTTCATGCCTAAGCGGGACTGGAATTCCCAGTCTCTTGATGATTGGTCCAAAGTCACCCAGCCAGCTTTCATACCTAAGATGGAACTAGAACTCCTAGTCTTCTGGTTTCCAGGCCAGCACCTTCACCAATACACCAAACTGGCTTAAAAGGTAATTCCTGAGTGAGAGTATTTTCATTTCTACTTCAAAGCTAGAAGACATTCCATGCCATTTTAGAAGCTTTTGGAATACATGTGTTTTTACACCTGTATTTAGAAATATCTATTCAACCAAGCTGACAGTTAGTTTAGTGGGTAACAATTATGGCCTGCAATCTCATTGTCAAGTCTTACCTTACTGATTGGCTTATTTTATACAATTGCATTTCTGTGGTGTTTGTTAAAGTGTGCATTTAAAGCAGTGATTCCCTTAACAAATGTGAGAGAATTAGGGAGGTTTCTTCCTGCATTGCTTCCAAATGTTATCTGGATATTTAGGACTTAAAATTGTTTCAGGGCTTTTACTTCAGCAACAGTTCCTGCAAATCTCTATCACAATCATTTTTCTGACTCTGTACAACCAACAAAGAACTGAAGCAAAACTTCCAGGAACTTTTGAGGAACTGCAGAAGCCCGACTTTCTGATGCTGGTTCTGAACCAGCTTTTGCTTCTGCTGGTTTGTTATTTTTTAAAAAATAACTTCGGCAAGTTAGCTAACAAGTCACTAAGATATCTGGGTTGAATTAGCTGAGAAGGTCAGTTGCAGATGTTTATCCGTGAAATCAGGGATGGTCTGATGGGTTTCTTTGTCCACGTTACTCTTCCACCTTTCACCAAGTCTCTGCTCCACAAGGAAGTGGCCTTTAAATTATGCCAGAAACATTGAGCAATATGGCCTGTAAAAATGAACAGGTTGCCTATTAGTGTTTAGGCATACAGTACTTTTGACCTTGTTTGGATATTGCTACACTTGTCCTTTATTTTGCAGAGAGTCCAAATTTGAAGCTTTGGCTCAGGCCCAAAATGTCTGAAGCAAACAGTATATAAACCATCCTCCTGGAAAACTACTGGGAATACTGTCTTGGGTGAGTTTTCTTCTGTTACATGAACATTGGGGAGATGTTCTTGGAAACAGGGTTTGAACTTAGTTCTTGCATCAAAAGCTTGGTCTCATGTTGGATCAGAAATTAAATCTGATTTTACTCTTTTATCCGGATGTGGAAATAAATTGTAAGACTGCAGCAGAAAGCAATGTGAAGAGAAGAAGCAGAGGATTTTCATTGTTTGTTATATGACATTTTTCCTTTTCCCTCACCATCTTTTTTTCCTTTTGGGATATCTATTTCAGAAAGTAAGCTTATGGGCAATGTCTGTCTTCTTTTATTGATTGACGAAAATCCTTTAGAGATGTTTTGGCTAAAGATGTAGATTCAGTTATTTCCTATTAAAATAAATAATTGCATGCTTACAAAGAGAATAGTTCCAATTTAAGTATGACAGTTAAGAGAATTTACATGCAGAGATAAAGCATTTGGAGGGAAGTGACATAGTTAACAGCTGTACTTAGAATAGTCACTATCTTAAAGACTAAAAATAATTTGCAGATTACTGTGAAGAGAATGCACAAATACCAGAAATGATCAGAATTGATCCGAAATAGGCAGAACCACCCACCTCTGCATGGTTTAGCCCATTCCATCTGCACTTAACCTATGCCTAATCATTGTCAAAGCTATGTAACTCTTTATATAAAATATAGAATACATGCAAAGTTTGCATTAAAGTGGTGAAATGGCTTGTCAGCACAACTTAAAAAAAATATCAAAAGCTTGTAGTCCTCCAGATCTCTGCTCAAGAATCTCCTAGCATTGTTCAGTCTTGCACCTGCTGATGAGGAGTTGTAGTGCACAATTTATGTAGGCTCACAGGTTCCCACCCTGGGCATGTGCATTAACAGGGACTTTAAACTTGTACCTTGGCTAGGCTGAATCTGAATATTAGAACACGGTACACTATGTGCAAAAACAAATCAGTAAAAACCAGGCACATAAAAAAGTAGCTTGACAGGGTGAAGGCTAAACTTGTCTCCTCCCTAATGGGCTAGTTTTCTATCCACAGGTATACATTCTAAAGGCAGATCCACAGGTGAACGTTTCAGGGAGGCAGTTCAGAAGGCCCTGGAGTTCTTCCATGCATGTCAGCTTTTTGGCCTAAGTCCAAACACCTTCAGTACAGATGAAAATGAGAAGATCCTGCAGCAGAAATGCTAGTCCAATAGGACTTCTGCATAAACTTGCTGATTCTTGCCATTTTTTTTTTAGGTCCAAAGGTTGAGTTCAGCTCCGCTGTTCTGTAAACGTGTCAGATTGCACGGAGTTTGGCAGTCTGTATTCCTGGAGGGGGGGGGGTGTTGAGCAAAGGCGGTGGTGGAAAGTCACACTGGGCAGTGCAGTTAGAGGCCAATGGTTCCATCCCTGTGAAAGGAGCCTCCCAGTTGGCTGTCACCACTTCCCCTTCAAAGAAAGGGATGGTTCTGTAGTCCTTCAGGTGAAGATGGAAATCACCATTTGAGAAACATGGCTTGGACAGATTAATCTGCCTCATAGAAGAGGGGATCTACCTATTCTCCAAAGCACTTGAAGGCAGGACAAGAAACAATGGATATAAACTAAGAAGAACTAAGAACTAGAACTAAGGAGAAATTTACTGACAGTTAGAACAATTCATCAGAGAAATGGCTTGCCTTTAGAAGTTGTGGGTGCTCCAACACTGGAGGTTTTCAAGAAGACAACGGACCACCATTTGTCTGAAATGGCATAGGGTCTCCTGCTTGAGCAGGGGGTTGGACTAGAAGACCTCCAAGGTCCCTTCCAACTCTGTTATTCTGTTATCTCTTCTGAGTATGGTTGATTAAATGACTATTAAGAAATTGGCTCCATTAATCCCATGATACTGGTGTGTTGGGAGGTGGAGTGGCTCTGTGTTTATTCCATAAAGGAGGAAAGACCAGTTCATAAAGGCACTGTTCCTGCATAACTCCATCAAGGTAGTCTTTCTGAATCTTTATACCTGGAGAGATGGAAGCCTCTTTTAAAAATAGCAATTGTTTCCAAATATCATTCAATCCCCATGTGATAACCATAAAAGAATGTGGAAATGACCTTGAAAATGGAATGGATAAACCACTAAAGGAAGAAAAATGACAACTCTGTCCTGGGAATGTAAGAGGGATGAGAAGGAAACTCAAAATAAACCCACTTTGATTCTCTTTGGTATAAGATGGAACAGAGAAAAATTCTGGCAGACTTCTAAGTTTCTATTTGTCCTGTAGCAAATAAAATGCCAAGCCTGAAAACCACGCAGTGTCTGTTTTCTTGTCCAACTTAGATGGCTGACAATAGCTAGCTGCAAACCTGGGTCTTCTTTAATCCTGTTTTTTCTCATTTTTAATTTCGAAGGGAATCCTGAAGGCAATATTCTGCATTTGCATAACACACATGCTCCTGATTAATCAACAATTTTCTGGCTTTGCGTGTCACCTTAAATCATAAAGTAATCATGGGCTGGATTTGCAGAACACGCACTAAGTTGAAAGGTGGTTGGTTAATTGTGACCCAGTCTGTCATGTAAATCCAACCACAAATGGGATAGTTGTTGGTGGTTTGGGTGAAGTCCGAAGTCTGTGGAAGATCAAAAGTTAAAGATAACTTCATAACTCAGCTTAAGAGAGGACCTTTCCTCAAATAATCCAGTGAGAACCGAGCATGTTCAGTGACCCAGAACATTGCTTCCTCGTATGGTGAGAGGGGCAAGAAGGTGAGAAGGAATCAGGGTCCAAGAGGATGAGGTTGGCCTCAAGAGGTTGTTGGACATCGTACTTGTAAAAATACAACCAATATCTGGAATTCAAGGCAGGAAAGCTTGATTGGGAAAGGTGATTTCTAACCCAAAGTCTGAGAAGCTGCCTTTCTTTTCTTTTGGCAGACAGCCAGATCATTAGGCAATGCTCATTTGTTAAATCTTTGCTGATTATAACACAAAGCACCTCAGTTGGGTAGGTTAACATTTGGCAGGTACAGTAGGAATTTTTACAAAATTGTGCCTTTCTCAGCAAGACTTTTTTTTAATGGGGCTGAAGAAGAGAAATAGTAGCAATCAGCAAGAAAGGCCCCCTGATAGGGTGGGGTGGGACTTGAAAGCATCACACCCCAAAGCTGGCTGTTGACAAGGCTTCCCTTAATTTCCTTCTGTGCAAACAGAGTCCCTTTAACAGAGCAGATGGTCAGATACGGTGGTGATTGAAACCCATGTAAATAATCAACACAGGCCTGGCTGAATAGAAAGAAACTACCCACAGACAATTGAAGAAGAATCTCTCGGTCCTCTGAACCAGCTTGTTCCCCACGTGGAGCACTGCCTGCAATTAAACTTTAAGGGAACTATAGATTGTGAAGTGCAGTCAGAAAGTCCACCATATAGCCCAGGGGTCCCCAACCCCCGGTGCATGGACTGGTACTGGGCCGTGGCATGCCAGCAACCGGTCCGCACAAATAAGCAAAGCCCCATCCACCAAATGCAGGCAGCATACAAAACCACGCCCCCTCCAGTCCACGGAAAAATCTCTCTCCACAGAACCTGTCCGTGGTGCCCAAAAGGCTGGGGACCTCTGATATAGCCCATTGCCCAATCATATACAGCTAGTTCTTGACTTATAACCATTTGTTTAGTGACCATTCAGAATTATGATGGCACTGAAAAAAGTGACTTATGACTGTTTTTCATACTTACGACCAATGTAGCACCACGGGATCAATACCTGGCAACTGGCATGTATTTCTGACAGTTGCACTGTCCCGCAATCATGTGATCACCATTTGTGACCTTCCCAGTTGGTTTCCAACCAGCAAAGTCAATGAGGGAAACTGGTTTCTCTTAAGGACCCCATGATTTACTTAACGACTGCAATGGGTTCCTTAATAACGGGGGCAAAAAAGTTCACAAAATGGGGCACAAGTCACTTAACAACTGTTTTACTTAGCAATGGAAATATTGGACTTCATAATTTGAGTACTACCTGTGGCCCATTTTGCAGCCACAATTTGGTTGCCCAACTAATTTTCAGCAGTAACTTTTTAAATATATATAAAGCCAAGTCTGCTTTAGAGCAGATAATGAGTCCCATGAAGCGGTTGCATTACTGAATTTTTTACTATTCGAAATTCTAAATAGAATAGAATAGAATAGAATAGAATAGAGCTGGAAGGGACCTTGGAGGTCTTCTAGTCCAGCCCCCTGCTCAAGCAGGAGAACCTATACTGTTCTGTTTTCGATGTAAAGGGATTAAGACGAGGCAGGAGTAACAACAGTCTTCTCTTTATTCAGATCACAACAGAACCAATACAAAATGGCATGGATTCCTCTTATACCCTTTTTCAGGGACAGTGTCAGCCAATCAATGCAACGGATTCTCCCGCTTTGCACATGCGCAATAGGCTGGAGACAGCCTGTCTGGTCCCGGGCATCCACGTGGTCTGCCCGGGCCTCTCTGCAGCTTCCTGCACCTGCTGAGTCACTCAGCAGCCCCAGGACATAACACCCCTCCCCTCTTATTTCAAAACATAATACTTAATATTTTACAATACTACAAATCTAATACCTTGTCAATCCTTCAACCACAACACAGTAATACTTACTATTTTGCATTACTATAAATCAACATTTGTTCTTTTGAGCATGTTCTGATTTCTAAGTACCCTTACGCCTGCCCACCTACTGACAGGAGTCTTACATAGTCCTGTAAGTGCTTGGGTGGACCTCTGGCTCGCTCTGATCTTCTTGGAGCAGTTGTGACTGCCTGGCCTGCAAGCTCTCCTGCCAGGCTCGGCAGACCAGGACTTTGATTCCCCCTAGATTCAGGTGACCCTCCATCATGCTGACTGGTCGGATCCTTTAAACCCAGACCAGAGTTCCTTGGTGGGGTGGAATTCCCCAAGTCCACAATGGACCCCTCTTGGGAGCACTGTCCCGTGAGCCCAAGGTCAGCAGATGGAGTGGCCTGAAAAACTGGTTGCGAGCAATGTCCCATGGACCCGGTGTCTGTGCCAGAGTGAGGAGCCACCCCATTGGCAAAACCCCCTACTGGTTCCTGTGAAGTTCCGCTTTTGTGGAGAGACTGTGGTCCACAATCGTAATCGTGGTCCTCCCCCCCCGAGAGCAGAGTCAGGAATGGAAGGGTGGCTGGGAAGCCTCCAGCGCAGTTGGTTGATGTGGCGACGTAACACACGACCATCTTCCAAGTCTACTTTGTAAGACAGCGGCCCAGTGACCTTGCAGACCACAGCTGTCACCCAGAGATGTCCAGGTCCATAGTTCCTTGCCCAGACCAGATTGCCCACCTGTAGTCTCCTGGGTGCCCGCGGCTGTGACACCTGGGAAGCCACCCGGTCTGGGTGCAACCTGTCCAGTTTTGTAATGAGTCTGCAACCCCAGCGGAATTCAGCTGGGCTCTTGCCAGTAGCTGTGCAAGGTGTGGTGCGGTGGCAAAGGAGAAAGTCAGCTAACCTGTGATGCCAACTGCCATGAGTGATCCTCTTTAAAGCATCTTTGGTTGTGCGCACCATACGCTCAGCTTGACCGTTGGACGATGCTGATGTGGCATGATGGATCATGTTGGCCTGTAGAAAAGCCTGAAACTCAGAAGAAGTGAATTGGGGTCCGTTGTCGGAGACAAGAACATTTGGAAGCCCATGAGAGGCGAAGATCCCTCTCAACACCTGGATGGTCCTGGCAGTAGTAGTGGAGGAGACTGGAACAACCTCTAGCCACTTGGAATGGCTGTCCATGAGGAGAAGGAAGAATTGCCCCTGAAAGGGGCCAATGTAGTCGATATGGATCCTCGACCAAGGGGCATGTGTCACCTCCCACCTATGTACAGGAGCCTGAGGCATTTCAGGCCTAGACTGTTGGCAAACAGTACACCCGTGGACCTGGGCCTCCATCTCATTATCGAGCCCAGGCCACTAAAGATGGCTGCGCGCAAGCGCCTTCATCCGGACTATACCCGGATGTCCTTCATGCAGAGAGAGCAAGACTCTAGTCCTCAATGAGGTTGGGGTCACTACCCTACTACCCCAGAGGACACAACCCTTGAAGGTGGATAGCTCGTGCTTCCTCTTCCAGAAACTCTGGAACTCTGTGCCAGGACATGTGTCAGGCCACCCTGACAGCACCCATGTCAGCACACGTGTTAGCATGTGATCAGTGGCTGTTTCTGCAGCCACATCCCTAGCATTGAGGGGAGACTCAGGCAACTCCTGAATGGAAAGTATGTGGTGAGCTGGAGCAGGATCTGACTCCACTAGCTGTAGAGGTAATCTGCTGAGGCCATCTGCATGGCCCATTTCTTTGCCCGGTTTGTGAACCAGTGTGTAGTCATATGCAGAAAGGAAAATTGACCATCTCAGCATTCTAGAAGAGATGATGTGTGGGGTTTGCTTGTTGGTTGTAAACAACCCCAGCATTGGCTTATGGTCTGTAAAGACCGTGAATTGGCAGCCATATAAAAAGTCATGGAACTTTTTTATGCCAGCCACTATGGCCAAGGCTTCTCTGTCAATCTGCGCGTAATTACGCTCAGCAGATGAGAGAGTCCTAGAATAGTAGGCTACAGGGACTTGTGTCCCATCAGCCTTTAAGTGACTTAACACAGCCCCAATCCCATAAGGGGATGCATCACAGGCTATGCACACAGGCAATTGCTCATTGAAATGCGCTAGAACCGCATTTGAAGATAGCAAGGCCTTGACCTCTGCAAAACTCCTTTCGTGGACTTTTGTCCACTGCCATGCAGCCTGACTTGTGCGGTCACCCCCAACCACAACCACATCTAACAACCCTTCGAAGTTCCTACGCTGCACCTTGAGAGTTGCCTCCCCCTTCACGCTGACTCGGGAATTCTGGAAGTCAGTAAGAATTAAATTTGGCGGCCTGAGTTTAACTCGTAGGCCGCTTTTACAACAAATCTTCTTGAAAGTATCCTGAGATATGATCGATAAGGGGAACCCCCTGCAACTTGATGTCAATGTGAAGTTTCTTCCTTAGTGGCCTATGGGCCCCTGTTTTAAAAATGCTTCTATGGGACACGCAAAAGCCCACCCTGTTCTGGCTGGGGACCCTGGTACCTTTGTGAAGCAATTCTTCTGAAGGCCGGTCTTTCTGGTGACCCAAACAGACGGCTGCAATGTGGCCTTGCCTGCCACATGCCCGGCAAATGGCGGAGCAGAAACGGCAATCGGAGCGCTTGTGGCGTCCTCCACATCCGAAACACCGAGGGAATGTAGTTGCCTTGTCTTTGCGCTCTTGAGGCCTTCTCTCTGCTGGCTGCTGCAAACGGTCAACCTCTATCTCAGGATCCTGTTTGGATACTTCTTGAGTGACCTCTTGATGGATGGAGACCAAAGCTGGAGGGTTCTTGGCGAGCCACAAAGCCTTCATAGCTCTGCCCGCTGCTTCTTCGTCTGAAATTTCTCTCAAAGCATCTTGGAAAGATATCTTTGCGAAGATCTTCTGTTGCAGTTCACAACTTCTCAGTCCACAAACTAAATGATCTCAAAGTCTCTCTTCCAGGTCCTTGAATTCGCATGGCCTAGCTGCTTGTCGTAACACAGCAATAAAGTCCGCAGCAGACTCACCAGGCCGCTGGTCCCTCTGCTCGAATGCGTGTCGCCATGCAATCACTGAAAGCTTTGGTTCAAAGTGTTCTCGCAACATCCTCTTCAGTTCAGCATAAGCGATGGATTCAAGTGGTGCTGGGGCGACCAGATTCTCAGCAATATCGAAAGTCTCTTGCTCACAGACACACAGTAGCCTAGCAGCTTTAAGACCATCCTCTCGAACTTGGTGTACCCGAAAGTAGTTCTCTACCCGGGCCACGTAAGAACTCCAACGTTCTGGATGAGCTATGTCGAACTCCAACAGACGGCCTAGCCTCGTCACGCCTCGTGCTGCAAGGCTTGAGAAGGGGTCCCTTTTGCCAAGCTCTCCTCCAGCATTCTCGTACTGGCAGGCAGAGTCGCACTCTCCGGACGCCGAACTTCCCAGCGCTTCAGGCCTTCCGTTGTGAGTCAGCCTATCTTCTTTTCATTGTTTCCCTTGCAAAAGATCCCATCCTTGTCACCAATGTTCTGTTTTCGATGTAAAGGCATTGAGACGAGGCAGGAGTAACAACAGTCTTCTCTTTATTCAGATCACAACAGAACCAATACAAAATGGCATGAATTCTTCTTATACCCCTTTTCAGGGACAGTGTCAGCCAATCAATGCAATGGATCCTCCTGCCTTGCGCATGCGCAATAGGCTGGAGACAGCCTGTCTGGTCCCGGGCATCCACGTGGTCTGCCCAGGCCTCTCTGCAGCTTCCTGCACCTGCTGAGTCATTCAGCAGGCCCAGGACATAACATATATCATCTCAGACAGGTGGTTGTCTAGTTTCTTCTTAAAAGTCTCCAGTGATGGAGCGCCCATGATTTCTGGAGGTAAGCTGTTCCACTGGTTGATTGTCCTCACTGTCAGGAAGTTTCTCCTTAATTCCAGGTTGCTTCTCTCTTTGATCAGTTTCCAGCCCTTGTTTCTTGTCCTTTCCTCTGGTGAACAACCTGGCCCCCTCTGCCTTGTGGCAGCCCCTCAGATACTGGAGCACTGCTATCATGTCTCCCCTATTTCTTCTTTTCTTTAGACTAGCCCAGTGGTGGCGAACCTATGGCACGCATGCCAGAGGCGGCACTCAGAGCTCTCTCTGTTGGCACGTGCACCACCGCCAGCAGCAGGTCCATCAGGCTGCTACCGCCGCCCGGAGCAGGAGCCCCACCCAGCACAAAGGAGGCAAAGCGGCCGACTAGCAAGCTTGAGTAGAGGTGGTAGAGCAGAGGTCACCAACCATTGAATTCTGTAACAATAAGCCTCTTATTTATTTATTTTTGCACTTTTGTTATTATTTGAAGGAATCTTCCTCTGGTCCATTTTGTAAAGGGCTCTTCTCAAAATGATTAAAACAGATCACCAAAATTAACATATGGTAGGTAGCAGCACATGCCCATGCAAAGCTAAACAAGTATAGGCATGGTGCAGCTTCTAGAACCCTAATGGCAGGACACTAACCTCAACCCCACATGCCCCACCTCACAAAAACTGAATTTGGTTCAAGTTAAATGCAACCTGGTATCATTGTACAGTTTCCACTACTGGTAAGTCCTGCTTACCAGCTGATGTCAACGCTGCTAACATTGGATGTTTTTGCTTTGACAACAGTTAGAGATGCAACCATTTTCTTATGTTTTACTTTTAGAGTTAGATGATGCTGGGGGGGGAGGAATGTGCATGAGAGTTTAGATGGACATAATAATACTGGACTTAGTGTGTGAACCAAGGTTAATGAAATAAGAGACGATAAGAATTGGCGGGCTGGAGAAATGGAGGGAGAGCCTGCATTTCAAACTAATTGGAGAATGTGATTTATGACTGTTAATTGGAGGAGGGAACTGTGCTTTGATACTATGTGCTCAGGGGAGGGGAATCCAATTTTTGGCTTCGACTGTGTTTGTGTTAGTGCCGATGCCATGCTTCTCTAATAAAGATTCTTTAAGGTAAACAATGCCTCAAAGTTCTTTGAAGAGTTTCATCTGTCGGAACCATGACAGCTGCCTTGTGCAGTGACCATTCAGAGTTATGACAGTGCTGAAAAAAATAACTTTATGGCCAGATTGCACATTTACAACCTTCACAGCTTCCCTTAGTCACCTGACTGCCGTTGTAGACAGTATGCATTGTCTTGTGCCTGAATTTTTTTCTCTCTGTTTTTTTCCCTTTGTCGAAGACCAGAGAGAGATTGAAGATTCACTTTGGATTTGTGGCACTCTT
The DNA here is from genome assembly GCF_001527695.2 of Protobothrops mucrosquamatus. Classification (NCBI taxonomy): domain Eukaryota; kingdom Metazoa; phylum Chordata; class Lepidosauria; order Squamata; family Viperidae; genus Protobothrops; species Protobothrops mucrosquamatus. Next base: position 778,851 of record NW_015386789.1, read on the forward strand.
CTGAATTGATATCCAAAGCCCTCCTGAGCATCCAAATCAGTTTAGAAGCACGTCAACTTGCTGATTTTATTTCATTAAGATGTCTTTGCATCAAACAGCTGAATAGAAATCTTCACATTTCAGTTAAAAAGTTACCACACAAACCATTGCATTGAATACCTCGGGATTTACTTCTGAATTAAATATCCATTTATACAAAGCTCATAGTCTTGAAAGTGTCACAGACCTCCTTTTTATTATTTTACCAACAAATTAAAGGTTGTGCAAATTATGGATTGCATTTGTTAAAAGAGTGATTTTCTCATACTCCTAAATCCACAATTTTGTACCCTGCACTTATTGTTTCTGAGCTCGGCTCCCTATGGGAATTAATAACCCAAGTAATGTGCACACCCACAGCTCTGTTTCCCCACACTGCGAAATGCACATTTTAAAAAGAATCAATGTGTGACTGCAAATTCCCAGCGCATGAATGTTTCATGCTTGGTCTTGCTAGAACCTGATTATGCAGTTGTTTTAAATAAACACATTTCATCATTAATGAGCCCTGGGCATATTTAGGAAAGTGGTCCAATATGTGAAGAGGCAAGGAGAAGGAAGTTTTGGGGGAAGAAAGTAATACAGGTAGTCCTTGACTTACAACCATTCCTTTAGTGACAGCACTGAAAAAAATCATTTATCATCGCTTTTCACACTTAATGACCATTGCATATTTTGCAATCGTTATATTTTGCAAAAATTTAAAACAATGTCACTCTTCTCGTTATTTCTTGTTTGGTAAAAAAATAATGGGTTCTTTCATGAAAAAATCCAATGTTCTTTTTTACACAATTAAATTAATAAATATTCTGCGAATGCTTCAATTCTGGTTTTCAGTATGGTAAATATTAATAAATATAGCCCATGCCAACAAAGGCTCTTTGGGGGCCTTGCATAATTTTTAAAAGTGGGTGGGGTCCTGAAAGGAAAAGCCTTTAAAAACTACTGCTCTATTTGTACTCAAGACAGCTCATGAAATTACAGAACTGGATGAGAATCCCAAAATGCAAAACATAAACTCCAGAAGCAGTAAGAACGAAGAGAAGATTCACAAACACGGCCAGTTTAACAAACAATGCAAAGGTTTACCAAGACAAGGCACGCTGTATTTGGAAACATTTATTTGGAAACAATGGAAGGGAGCTTGCTGCTTATAAAGGTTTTGTAATCATTGTTGACCGAAAGGTGTAGGTGTAGGGAGGCACACGCCTGCCACACTTTGCAAAAAAGAAAAACAGTATTGTGCATTGAAAAGATACCAGTGAAGATTCAACTACAGCCTAATTCGGTTAACAGTTCTTGAACTAGAGCTGGTTCTCACTATTTGAAGAGTGGGCTACAGTAATCCTCAATTTACAGCTATTCATTTAGCAACTATTCAAAGTCAAAACGGCACTGAAAACAGTGACTTATGATTGGTCCTCACACACTGTTGCAACATCCCCATGGTCACATGAGTAAAACTTGGCTGCTTGGCAACCAGGGTCATGTGATCACCATTTGAAACCTTCCCAGCCAGCTCCCACAAGAAAGTTAATGAGGGAAGCTGGATTTACTTAACGACCATGTAATTCACTTAACAATTGTGGTGATTCACTTAACCACTGTGGCAAAAAAAGTCATAAAATCGTGTGTGACTCACTTAACCACCACCTTGCTTAGCAAGATGAAATTTCCAATTGTAGTCATTAATTGAGGATTGTCTATATTTCGATATTTTTTTAAGTACTAATGAACCTTGAAAGCTCTCAACTATTGTTAGCTCCTGGACAGAAGACCACTTCCTAACAAAAAAGCTGTGGGTATAGTCAGTGGTGGGATTCAAATATGTGAACAACCAGTTCTCTATGTGGATGCTGCTTCCAGAAGTCCATTCTGGCCCTGAGCAACAAAAAATTTGCTACGGGTTTTGCCGAAGTGGTGCGAACTGGCTGAATCCCACCACTGGGTACAGTGGCCATCAGGTGTCTGGAGAATATGGTCAAAAAGTCAGGATAGTGGCCAGGATTGAGGTTCTGCCTGTTTTAGATCAGCCATTTTGCTCTTTCAACCTCACCATGTAGACATCCCTGGTGACCAAGAACCCGTTTTGACAATTGACAATCTATTAAAGGCTACCTTGTTGGAAGGTATCATCACAAGGCCGTGTCTAGTCAGTTAAGAAATTAAGGAGGGTTTGTCTTGGGTAGAATTCAGATAGGAGACCGTCTGGGAATGCCAGCAACAGTAAATTACACCAGGGGGATGTTGCTGGACATCCAAAAGAAAGCAAGGGCAAATAATTTCAATACAATCATGGTGATAATGTTGTCAGCATGTAGATGTCTAAGCTCAAGTTGAGCTTCACTCAAGAGTATCATCACTAGGGCTTGCAAATATTGACTGCAAGAGTCACCTATAGATGGTAGCAAGATGTTTGTCTGAATCAATTTTTCCCTACTTTAATAAGTTCCAGGTATATGGATTTCAACTCCCAGAATTCTCATCAATGGCCATACTGGCTGTGGAATTCTGAGAACAGAAGTCCACATACCTTGTAATTGCCAGGTTTGGCAAACACTGGTGTGGACTCTTCATCTCGGCTTAAAGAGTTCCCAGTATATGGCTAGTGTAAAAAATCCTAAAAAGAATAGGAAGGAGGAAGTTTCTGATCAACATTAAAGTGAGCTTAGGACAAAAATGTGGGCCAAGACCAAAACAAAACTGGATTAAACGGAATCCCATTTTAGTGACATTTAATCCCTTTAATTAAACACCCTAAGTCCTATGATTGCGCCTTATGCATTTAAATGTTTCTTCCTTTTGGCATTCTAAAAATCTAAAGTCACTCACCACATTTGGAGAGGCTTCGTGGCTGAAGTTTTTTGGATATTATATGCAACCTTGAGGATTCAAGTTGATCTCAATGTGATCTATATGTGTAACTATCCATATGAATGAGCACATCCATCAGGGGTTATCCCATTAAGCCACCATATGGTCTGTTTGTTTGGACAAGGCATTAACATCTTCTTTGAAGCTGGCCTTTCTTGTTTTTCTAAGAAATGCCAGGTTTTGTTTAAATCTTTTTCACAGTAGAAGAGCTTCTGGATGGGGGCAATTGTGTGTGATAACCTTGAGATCTGGGGGGCGGGGGGCGGGGAGAGGGCAAGGATCCTGCAATCATCTGCTATGTCTGAAAATGTGCAAGCAAACATCTGGTCAGGAGCAAGACACCTTTTGCCTGGGAGAAGTGGGACAAATGTTTGTCTTTTCGGTGGCAGCTTCTGTAGCTGAGAAGGTGTAAGGTGTCACGGAGGACCGGTGTTGTTTCCAGGAGAGAAGAAAGAAGAGGGACTAAATTGATTTCCATAAATATTTGAGCAAGGCTGAATTATTTATGACCCTTCAGCTATACAACAGAGGTGATGGGCGGGTGGCAATTGAAGGAGGGGTAAAGGGAGGTGAATTTTCTAGATGATTTCATTTTAAAATAGGACCCTACACACACACAAACACACACACACACACACACAGGCCGATGTGTGGATTCCAATCCATGCCAAGTCTTGCCTGCCTGTAATCTGGAAGTCAGTCCCTTCCCCAGGACCCTACACACACACACACACACACACACACACACACACACGCACCCCGATGTGTGGATTCCAATCCATGCCAAGTCTTGCCTGCCTGTAATCTGGAAGTCAGTCCCTTCCCCACAAGGCTTCTCTCCTATTTCTCTCTCTCTAGTTCTCTTTTTCTCTCTGTTCACTTCTTGGGCTTTGTCTGTCTTAATCTGCCAGCCCTCTGAAAGGGTGGCATAAAATGCCCCTTGGATTCTACCCCCTCCTGTAATTGGAAGCATTTGTCATTCAGATGAAGGCAAGAGGCAAAAAGCAGGGGGAAAGAAAATAGAGAAAGGAAGAGAGAATAGGATCTCTTTGTTTGCCTTGCAAATGACAGGATGTGGACGAGAGACAGGAGGGGCTCCCCAGATCTGGATGATCCTGCCCATTCCTTGTTATGGGGAAGGAGTTGTCCCAGGTGGGGGGGAAACATGAGGTCTCCAGCAACACATTGCTACATAAAAGGCTATCTTGACAATCTCTTTGTTGGATATTCCATTCTCCATGGGAGTCTCTGTGCTCTCTGAGCTTGGTTGTTTTCTTGCAAACATTTCACTACCCAACTAGGCAACATCATCAGTGCTAGAAAGGAATGTGCTTGCTCTCTGTTTATATACAAATGGCTTAACCTGGCAGTGTTGGTAAGAGTGTACTTGGTAGTTCCTTTATTGGGGTGCTGCTTACTGCTTAAATTTGGTCTAGAATTAATCCTGGTGTTCTAATTTGTTCAGTTGTATCTCACTGTAGGGAGAACAACACCCACTCACCCAATTTCTTCTAACATCACTTTTATTATTTTTACAAATAACTCAAGGTAACCAACCCATCCAACATACCTCCCCCCTCCTATTTTGCCCTCAACAACAACCATGTGAGGCGAGTTGGGCTGAGAGAGTGTGACTGGACCAAAGCCATCCAGCCAGCTTTCATGGCTAAGGCGGAATTTGAACCCACAGTCTGCCTCTGTCTAGCCTGGTACTTTAAGTACTAGACCAAATTGGGTCTCTGGTTCCGTTCCGTTCCATTCCATTCTCCTTTGTATCTACATACTCCTTCATTTCATATCCTTGCCTCCACCTTATCATAAGACTGTAAGACATCCTAGAAAATAAGATTATTGCTTTGGTTTCTAGGACATGGATGCTTAGTGACCAGTCCCACCTATATGTAGTTCAGTTGCCATTTTTATGAGAGTGTCCTCAGCATCTTTAGATGCCCAGCAGGCCACAACGTTTCAGATCCTTGGCAACTTTGTAAGTACCTGACAGGATGGAAGATAAAATCAGAACCCCTTGATCTTGTTTTGAAAAACAAATTGCGACACTTTTGAAGCAAGGCTTCAGCATGGAATGTAACAACTTTCCTGGGAACGGATCTCCACCAGCAAGTGTGAAGACATCTGGCTGGTTGCTTTTAGCCTGGAGGGGAGCAAGTCACACCTCTATGCAATGTTGGAAGGACTGTTTGGGTGGCATGTCCTTAAGTTTTCCCTGGGATAATGATTAGCCTAGTTAAGTTATCCTAAAAAGGCCACCATCACAATAGCTAAGGGGCTGCCACAAAGAAGAGGAGATCAACCTATTCTCCAAAGCTCCTGAAGGCAAGCCAAGAAGCAATGGATGGAAATTAATCAAAGAGAGAACCAACCCAGAACTAAGGAGAAATTTCCAGGCAATTAGAACCATTAATCAGTGAAACAACCTACCTCCAGAAGTTGTGGGTGCTCCAACACTGGAAGTTTTAAAGAAGAGACTGAACAGCCATTTGTCTGAAATGGTATAGGGCAGGGGTAGGCAACCTTGGCTCTTTTATGACTCGTGGACTTCAAGTCCCAGAATTCCTGAGCCAGCTATGCTACCCCTGGTATAGGGTCTTCTGCTTGAGCAGGGGGTTAGAGACTAGAAGACCTCCAAGGTCCCTTCCAATCTTGTTATTCTGTTATTTTATTACTCAGGCCCTGGTTTACCCCATATCTCCCACCTTCTGAAGGGTCAACAGCATTATAGAGGAGGAACAGCATTATAGAGGGGCAGTTATTCATTAAAGCTTATTTAGATAAATAAAACACTAGGAAAAAGTGTTGTTACACACATTAGCTAGGAAAAAATGTGCCTTTTTTGTGTGCAGTAAACCTTTGGAGTTTGCCATGTCAATCTCACACTTTCCCTAATTTTCTCTGAAACTGTCAATGATTGCACCAAAGAATTTAGGAAGACAAATCTTTAACCCTATTCTTGACTCTTTTATGTCATTCTAAACTTAGGAGACACTCTTGCTGAGAAACAAAACAATCTAGAGGACTCAAATCACAGTATTGAAATAATTTTAATTCAGTGACTGTTAGCACTGCAACCTGCTTTAATTTGGTGTCAGATGGTGCTACATATTCCCTTCCATTTCTCATTCAGTCTGATAGAAGGCTTTTAATTTCAGAATTTATTTTAAAAAAAACAACAGGAATCTGTTAGGATCTTTTCTAACAGATTTTATCAAAAGTGCACACCACATTTCTATTTGTGTTGTTCTTTTGCTACCATAGACTACCATGGCTTTCTTCCTGCAATTTGGTCCAAAGGAGCCAAGAATTTTGGAGAAAATCTTAGGTTCTCCTGCTTAAGCGGCGGGGGGGGGGGGGGGGGGGGGGGGGGGGCTGGAGTAGAAGACGTCCAAGGTCCCTTCCGGCTCTATTCTATTCTATTCTATTCTATTCTATTCTATTCTATTCTATTCTATTCTATTCTATTCTGTTCTGTTCTGTTCTGTTCTGTTCTATAGAAAATCATATGTGTGGTCTTTGGGAGTATTTATGTATGCCAGTGCCCCATCTTTCATTAGGCAATCGTTTCTCCAGCAGTCTGCAGAACTGGAGGATTTTCAGATTGCAAAGTGTGGGCAACAAGGAAAGCTGCAGAACAAAGAGTTGTTGTAATTGTAGACCATAATGCCAACAGTAGCATTCTCTGCCATCTCCAACAATAAATAAGTTTCAAAATCCTCCAAACAAAATTGAAAACAATTGGAGACTAAGAGATACGGAAAGTTTTTAGGGGGTAGGGGAAAAAATACTGCACCTGAGAAACTGTAGAGCAAATTTTGGAAGTGTCAAACAGGTCTACAGGTAGCTTTGTTTCCTTGTGGGTTTTTTTCCCTCAATCAAAATTTGTAGGAAAACTATTCTTTTGCAATTAGGTTGGGGTGTGTCAACCTTTTGGCTAACAAGGAAACTGGAAACCATTTCATTTGAACTTAACTACCTGGCAGGCCAGGGAAATGCAAAATAATGTCTCTTTTAAATTCTCAGCTTGTTATCAGCTACAAATTAATCCAATTTGGGATTCAAAAGCAAAGTAAAAGGACCCCTTCCCTCCCTCCTCTTCCCTCCCTCCCTCCTTTAAAAAAAAAGAAGAATATGCATTCTGAGTAGGCTCTGTTTGCAGATTACCTTCCTGCACCAACTCCCTGTAAGTGCCAAAACAACCTCAGAGCCTTTTCCCCAAGAGGCATTTGAAGGAGTTGGAATGAAATCCTTGTTTTCAAGAGGGGGTGTGCTCCTTTGGGCAATCATTCCCTTTGGTTTTCCAGCATTGTTGTTTTGATGGAGGTAACACCAGTGAGGGGAGGCAGAGCGAGAATTCCCAAGTAATAAAAAAAGTCAGATTACACAACCCAGGGCAAAGTCTTTCTCCAAAGGCCCTGCCTCTCTTCTGCTGTCCTTTGTCTGCCATTCTGATGGGGAAGTAGCAAGTTGCATCCAGAGAGATGTGCAGGTAGTCCTTGACTTACAATAGTTCGTTTAGTGACTGTTCAAAGTTACAACGGCACTAAAAAAAGTGACTGATGACCGTTTTTCACAGTTACGACTTTTGCAGCATCCCCGTGATCCTGCGATTAAAATTGAGATGCTCGGCAACAGGTTCATATTTATGATGGTTGCAGTGTCCCAAGGTCATGTGATCTGCTTTTTGTGACCTTCTCACAAGCAAAGTCAAAGGGGAAGCCACATTCACTTAACGATCGGGTTACTAACTTATCAATTGCAGTGATTCATTTAACAAGAATCACTGAAAGGTCATAATTTTGGCAAGAAAGGTCGTAAAATGGGCCAAAATTCACTTAACAAAAGTCTTGCTTAGGAACAGAAATTTTGGGCTTAATTGTGGTCTTAAGTCAAGGACTACGCATATTGCTAACCAAAACTACAACACTGAATGAGCTCTTCTGCTAAAAAAAATGTTTTGGAATAAGAACCAATCCTCTCTCCCCGCCCCCCATTTCCCCTTTCTCTTTCCCCAGATACTTTTGAGGACAGCAAAGAAGCCGTCAGGATCACTTCTCAGTTTGCTTGCCATGTGCTGGCTGAGTCCGTCCTTTAGGCAAAGGCATCTGTTGAACATGAGACTCTCAGGAAGGAGACAGATGGCATTTTATTGCCTGACTGCAGTTCAAATTCCGTTTATTTTTCTGGAAGGTTGTGAACATGCAGGTGAGTTCTGAGCAGGGAGGCAGGCACCTACTCCATTGTTTGATGTGATCAGAAGGCAAGGTGCCCATTACTGCTACTTCTGATCACCTAGGATGAGTAAGAATTTCCTCTAGGTGACCAATCAAACAATATAGCAATAGCAATAGCACTTAGACTTATATACCGCTTCACAGTGCTTTACAGCCTTCTCTAACTGGTTTACAGAGTCAGCCTGTTGCCCCCAATAATCTGGGTCCTCATTTTACCAACCTCAGAAGGTTGGAAGGTTGAGTCAACCTTGAGCTGGTCAGGATCGAACTGCCGAATTGCTGGTAGCTGGCAATCAGCAGAGGTAGCCTGCAATACCGCATTCTAACCAGGAGCCATGGTGGTGCTGCCTTTGGAATTTAGAAATCCGCTTTCTTTTTTGATGTAGGTAGTTCTCAACTTACAACCACAACTGAGACCAGAATTTCTGTTGTTAAGTAAGGCGGTTGTTAAGTGAGTCATGTCCAATTTTACAACCTTTTTGATAAGGTAACCTTTATTGTCATCTCTCTGTGTACAGAATGGCAACATGTTCCATGCTTTTGCCATAGTTGCTAAGGAAATAATTGTAATTGTTTAGTGAATCGTGCATTCTTTACATGAATCCATCTTTTCCCATTGACTTTGCATTCGGGAAGACAACTGGGAAGATTGCAAAAGGCAATCGCGTGACTCTTGGATGCTGCAACCATTTTAAATAAATTGCCAGAATGCAAGCAGCCAAATTGTGATCATGTGAACCTGGGTAAGATAATTCCTGAATGGCTCAGGAATTCTGGGCGTTGAAGTCCACAGATGTAAAGTTGTTATAGTTGCCCACTCTGGTCAAAAGCCTCAAGATGGAGGTCATGGCAGTATGATCAAAGGCCCATCTCATCTGAATGCACACCCATCTTGAGTTTTTTTTACACGTATTCAGTGGTGGGATTCAGCCAATTCGCAGCACTTCAGCAGAACCGGTAGCTATTTTTTTGTTGCCCAGGCCCAGAATGGATTTCCAGAAGCGGCATCCAGACAGAGAACCGGTTGTTCACATATTTGAATCCCACCACTGCACGTACCCCCCAGAACAGTGCTGATTACTTTCGATATTAGACTTTGTTTTGTCCATTATCATGTCTCATCAATTATCCAAAGTATGTTGCCTTTCCTGTTTTCAGTCCATATTCATATTTTCTTGTTGTTTTGTTCTGGCATAGGGAGCAAAAGATGACATTTCTGCTTAACGATGACATTTGTGTACAATGGCTTCCTATTCATACTGGAAGGGCACCTTCCACCTGGACTCAGTGGCAGCTTTCACAGCCTTCTTTTACAGTCATCTGACTTGGCAGGCATCAATAGGCGAATAAGTGGCAAATACCATCTTTTAAACTCTGTGCTGTTTTCCCCCCCCCTTTTGGTCTGTTCAGGTTTTAGCATTACAAGAAAGGAGCATCTCTCCCTATTTTTCTTGATTAACTCCAGCTTTCATGATCTCCTTGAGTCAAATTTTGTTTTTCACAGTTAATAATCTTAAACCTGGAATGGGCATTTTCCTATGCTTGAAAATGGATTTTTTTTTCAACTTCTGTTCTGAGAACTGCGATGACATCGTGAGAACAGTTAAAACTGGAATTTGGGGTGTGTGTATTTTGTGTTGCTTTCTGATGGGAACATAGAATATAGAATATCAGAGTTGGAAGGGCCCCGGGAGGTCTTATAGTCCAATCTCCTGCTCAAGTCAAATGGGGATTGACTTTCCCCCAATAAAATGGATGTGTTATTGGAGCTTAAAAATTTAAAACTATGTGTTATAAAATGTCTCTGCTGTAATGAGGCAGCATGCCATTGAATTTCTAGTACCATAGTAAGATGTTGGAGCCTGTTCAAGATTGGGATTGATTCAAAGAAGGAAACTTCGGACTATAGATTGCTCACCCTTGTCCTTAAAGGTGTACTTTGTCTTTTTAAGATAAGTGTGTCTCTTAATAATTCAGGATACAGTGCTATTGTCAGACTAAACCAGGGGTCTGCAACCTTGACAACTTTAAGACTGGTGGACTTCAGCTCCCAGAATTCCTCAGCCAGCTTAAAGTTGTCAAGGTTGCAGACCCCTGGACTAAACCAAGTGTTTTGAACAGTAATTGTGCAATTCTGCACCTATTTACCCAGAACTAGTACGTTGGGATTTACTCTATGAAAAATATTGATATGATTGCACTCTAAATTCTAGGAATGAATGCAATCTCAGTAGTTTTTATAGAACCAGTAGTGTTTACAAGATTTACTTTATAGGTGTTCAAGAGAAGCAGTAACAAACTATGTGCTGTTGCCCAGTTCTTCCTCCTTTTTTCCTTTGCACAGGGTGAAACGGAGCCACCTAAAAATAGCTCAGCAAGCTAACTCATAACAAACTGTTGAGTTAAGTCGTATGTATTTCCATTGTACAGGAAGGTAAGACTGAGGTGCTGACATGGGCTGGGCTAGATGGGCCATAAAACCACTTCCAACGCTGTGATCTCATGATTTACATTAGGCTGACATTCAAGGAAAAATTTCCATTTAGTTCCATTTTCTCTGAACAATGTCCTGATTAGCAACTGTCAGATTTGGGATTTAATTGTATCAAGGATGTACCTAGAGTGAGAATGCAGTTTCCTCTTGAATTTAGGACTTGCTTATTAACTGACTCTTTGTTGTCTGGTGCCTTCAGATGTGTCCTGGAAACCCCAGCCATCATGGTAGTAGAAATTATACCTGTCACAATTTCACTCCTTCTGGAGAGCATCAGGTTGGGAATAGGCTTTTAAAGTACGTGGTATGAGTAACAGGACAAATAGTAAATCCTGTTGAACTTACACCAAGATTTTTTTCTGCAGTCCAGGGTTTGTATCCTTTTGCAGCCAGATTCAGGTTCCAAGATCTCTTTGCTCTAGAACAGGGCTTTTCAACCAGTGATACGGGTACCACCTGTGGTACATTGGCACCTGGCAGGTGGTACGCGACCATCCTAAAAAAGTGGTAGCGGGGGAGGGGAATGAGCTGAACCGGTGGCAGCACCGCACAAGCCTGAGCGAGAGATGGCTGGAGCTGCAGGGCTGTCAGGGCTCAGCGGAAGCACCAGGATCAGTGCTGCTTTCCAGCTGATCGGTGCTTCGGGGCTGTCAGGGCTCAGTGGAAGCGCCAGGATCAGCGCCAGGCTCCAGCTGGAGCTTGGTGCTGATCCTGGTGCTTCTGCTGAGCCCTGAAGAAGCACCAATCAGCTGGAAAGCAGCACTGATCCTGGCACTTCTACTGAGCCCAGAAGAAGCACCAATCAGCTGGAATGTTGCAGCATCTCCAGGGTCTTGTGATTTACATTCAGATGCTTGGCAACTGATTCATATTTATGACGGTCACAGTGTCCCAGGGTCATGTGAAGTGACCAAAACCTGCTGCAACCACCCAGCAGACGGGGGAAATAAAAACCAAACACCCCCCCCACCTCACCCCCCACTGCCAATCCTCAACAGAAATGCTCACAACAATGAAAACCTCGGACAAGAGGAAGAACACCGCCGGGTGGGCAGGCAAGTGTCTTGCTCGGCTGTGGCTTGGAAGGCACCTTTTTCAGTGCCATTGTAACTTCAAACAGTCACTAAGCAAACTACCTGTACTTTATCACTTTTTTCCTTTTTTTTTTTTTGGCATCAAGTTTTTTTTTGGCATCAAGTGGTACAATGGGTGAAAAGGTTGAAAAGCCCTGCTCTAGAACAGTGTTTCTCAGCCTTGGTAATTTTAAACTTTGTGCGCAAACTCTCAGAATTCTCCAGCTAGCACTTTCTCCAGCTAGAAACACTGCTCCAAAAGCAGCTCAGAAACTGGTGTTTTGCCTTGTTTATGCCAGCTGAGAAGGACGCTAGGCTGGCCTCTTGCAGTGAGTTGTTTCGGCAAGAAGAAAGTTAGAAAATATTTTAATTATTATTTATTTTATTTTATTTCAGAGTGATAAGGCTGCCCAGCTCAAACTACTGTATCTCATTCTTTCTCAACCCAAAACATTTCCATTTGGCTACTCTCTCATTTTTAAGCTCCTGTTCCTTTCAGGATTGCTCTTATTGGCCTTGTTCACACAACACACTAAGCCAAATTTTGTTCAGCCATTGTTTGTTAATCAAGAATTGTTGATTTCTCACAGCACTATGTTGTGTTGGAAGTGATATGATAAATTTGCCTTGTTGTCTGGTTCTGACATTTGGTTACAGGAGGTTCTTAACTTATGATCACAACTGATCCCCAAATTTCCGTTGCTAAGCAAAGTAGTTGTTAAATAGGTTTTGTCCCATTTTACAACTTTTTTGCCACAGTTGTTAAGTGAAGCATGTGATTGTTAAGAGAACTTGGCTTCTCCCTTTGATTTTGCTTGCTCGGAAGCAAAATACATGCCAGTTGCCAAGTGCCTGAATTTTGCTCATGTGAGCATCGAGATGCTGCAACAGGCATGTGAAAAACGGTCATAACTCACTTTTTTCAGTGCTGTTGTAACTAAATGAGGACTACCTGTATTATTATATGATTTTGTATATTTGTTACTTGGTTACTGGGTTGTGTCCTGGGAGCTGCCCAGAGTCAGGTGGACTTGGGGTGACATCTAAATTGAATAAAATAATAAAAAAAATAGCTTAGTTTATTATGCAAATCTAACCATGAGGGTCCTTTTTTGAGCAAACCCAGATGAGCCAACCAGGGTTTTGCAGTATGTGGGAACACCTTCTTTCTAGCATGTCTGTTGTTAGAGAAGCCAGCAAGTCAAAGAGTGGGATTGCCAGAGGAGGCACCTGCTATTTCGCTTTTGATTAATGAGCGTAATGGAAACCCTCTCCATAGCCCGTCATCCTTCTTCTCCTCTTTTCCCTGCTCTCCCCCTCCATGTAGTCATATTATCTCTTTGAAGCACATTTTTATGCAAATGGCTTTGGCGTTCTTTTCACCAGGCACAAAACAAACCCAGACGGAGAACTTGACTGGGCCTTATATGGAGCTTGCCTCAGCTGCTTCAGTCCAGAGGCAGAAGTGTGTCTCCGAACAAAGGAATATGGTAATTGCGAGCTGGAGGGATTGCTGGAAGGTGGGGTTGGGGGAGAAGGAGAGGGAGAAGGAGGAAAGAGGCAAGGATGGGATGCTTGACGATGAGCAGCAGTTTTGGAAGAGCAGGTTGTCCTCCAGGCTTCCTAGATAGCACAGCAGCAACAGGAGGACACCATGGCTATCTGAACTAGGATTATCTATGTTCTAGCCAAAGAGTTGGCCATGAATTTTCTGCAAGAGCTACTATTCCATCCACCCTTCTTGGGGGACTGGGATTAAGGCTACCCTATCTGCAATATACAAGATGGCTCAGCTGTTAAAGATGCCAAACTTGTTAGTTGGAAAGCTGACAGCCCAGATTTGAGACCTGAGCATTGCACGACGAGATGAGCTTCCATTACTTGCCCCAGCTCTTGCCCACTAACAGTTTGAAAGCATGCAAATGCGAGTAGAGCAATAGGTACCACTTCAGTGTGAAGGTAATAACATTCCGTGTGCCTTGGCGTAAGTCATGATCATGGAAGTATCTTCAGACAACACTGGCTCCTTCCGCTAAGAAATGGAGATGAGCATCGCCCCCTAGAGTCAGAAACGACTGGAAAGGGGAAATTGGAGTGTCATTTTGTGGCTCCCAAAATCATCTGTGAATTCTTAAGATATGCTTCCCTCTGTGTATAACATTTCCAACTTTTCTCTTCTACTTATAAAGAAAAACTTTTTCATAGCAGGTCATTCTCTTGACTTAAAAATACAAAATGCAACTGAAAAGATCTCTGTAGAATTATAATTAGTCAAAACAGTAATCTAAAAATAATCCTCCCAGCCCTATAGAACAAATCCCAGCCCTATAGAACAAAAATAATCCTCCCAGCCCTATAGAACAGATGGAGCTGTTTAAAAACAATTTTAAAAACCAACATCGAAAATGCAATTACATTATTGGTCTGTTAATCCAAAACAGAGCTTGAGGTTTCATTCTCATTTTTTCTCTCTCTTTATACAAAGCATAATATTTTCCCAGTTTTGAAAAAGCCATTCAGAGATACCATCCTGCTCTGTTCTAAGGAGCGATTATGTTTTAGAAATTGAAACTGTTAAAGATAAGCCATCTTTGAGCTGCATATATACATCCCAAACACTGGGAGAGTTTTCTTCATGTAATCAATCCCGTTTCTTTGGTATCAGCTGGGTATCCACAGAGATGCTATTACAAGGGTTTTCAAACTTGGCCCTTTTATGACTTGTGGACTTTAACTCCCAGAATTCCTCAGCCAGGCACGCTGGCTGAGGAATTCTGGGAGTTGAAGTCCATAAGTCATAAAAGGGCCAAGTTTGAAGGCCCCTATGCTATTAAGACACATGGGTTCTTGTTTCTTCACCGTCTTAGTTGTTTAGCTATGTTTGTGATAGCCATTTGTTCCCTGCAGAAGAAGGAAAAGAGATAATGTGTTACTAGAAGAGGCAAAAGTGGCATTTATCTGATTACAAATTACATATGATGACACAGGGGATGATAGCCCAAACACCTCCCAAATATTGCTAGAAATAGCATGCAATGACTCGAAACGCCCAAATTTAGCCAGAAATCTTGTGAGATCAAAAGTTCTTACAAGATGTTGGTGCTCTCACAAGTCTTGTTCAAGAACACTGAAGATCTTGTCCTCAGATAAGTCATCATATATTCATGAGAGATCTCGAAATGTTTGCAAGATAATCTTTGGGGAGGCTGCAAATTCCATTTTGGCTGAGAAAGAAGCCTCTTCTCTGCTGCCAAGTAATCTCCATTGGATGTGTATAAAAAAAAAGTACTTAGAGCGAGTAGCAAACAAGCATCAAATTTTGATTATGGTCACAGTCAAAATTTCTGTGTAAAACATCAAAAAACAAAATGTAATAAGCTAAAATATTAAAATGGAAGAACCTAGCTAATTGCCTCCTGACATGGAACAATCAATCAGAACTTAATTATATCCCAGAGTTTCCTTTCAACAATTATAACTGAAAAGTTATTTTGCTACATTTTTTTTGAGATTTCTACAGATATGCCAGATGATAGAAAGCATTCTTTTCCACAATACATTTGGAATGATTTACAAGAAGGGGTGAAATCAAGTTAGAGCATCACCTTTGGTAAAATGGACAGCTCAGCAGAAGCTGGAATGTTGATTGATCGAACACCTGACCCCTGTCCTGGGAGGCAAAGTTGCTATCCCTCCATTCTAGAACCCTTGATAGGGAGAGTACAAGTAGTTCTCAACTTACAACCATTCATTTAGTGACTGTTCAAATGGCACTGAAAAAAAGTGACATAACCGTTTTCCACCTAATCATTGCAACACCGCCCCACGGTCACGTGATCAAAAGTCAAACACTTGGCAACTGACACATATTTATGACGAGTTACAGTGTCCCCGGGTCATGTGATCACCTTTTGTGACCTTCTGACAAGCAAGGTCAATGGGGAAGCCAGATTCACTTTACAACCGTGTTACTAACTTAACCGCAGTGATTCAATTAACAGTGGGAAGAAAGGTCGTAAAATGGGGCTAAATGTACTTAACAACTGTCTCGCTTAGCAACAGAAATGTTGAGCTAAATTGTGGTCGTAAGTTGAGAACTACCTATAAAAGCTCTTCTACCAGGCTTGGAGAGAACATTGTATAAATACTTAGGAATGCATAAAGCCCTGATCCAACAATTACAGTGGTTACAGTGGTAAGACATTTTGCTTGTGTCTTCTAAACTTAGATCCAGAATCCGTTCCTTGATCTATTGTAAAACCCTGTCAACCTAGTATTATCAAAGACTAGATGATCCGTGATTAGTTGGGTCATCATTTCAGAGATACTTCCTTAAACCAACAGAGATTGTACTAACAATCCACAATTAATCAAATCTGAAGCTATGGGTTTTTTCCCATGAGGAGACAAACTTGTCAATAAGGATTGACTCGGAGAGAGATCTGTCCCCCAGAATTAATTTTAATTGGTATCTCAATCCTCAAATCCTCATATGAGCCTCTGTAGATATGTAATATAGCTCCATGTTCAAGCTTGTATTTGAAATCCAGGGAAGGACACCAAGCACAACTCTTAAAATCCTAGTTTGAAGTACCGAACCTCCATATACTGTATATATTTTTTGCATCTTCATAGATACAAACTGATGCATCATATAGTATTAAGCTCAGCACATTGGCCCTGGAAAGCATAACTGCAGCAAGGATAGAGTCATTTCCATGGTGGTTGGCAAATTAATGATTACATAGAAGTTTTTTATGCAAAAGATGAAATCTTTTTCTTGGTGCTTCCAGATATTAGAGATTGAAACAATTTCTAAAAATTTAAAGATGCTTCATTTGCTCAATCTGATTGCCATTGATTTTCCCCTAAGGGGGGACTTTAATGCATCGTTTTGTGAATACAGCCACTTCTCTCCTCCCTCACATCCAGATATTCAAGTCCCTGCAGTTTTCTTGGCAAGATTTCAGAAGTGGCTTGCCATTGCCTCCTTCCTAGGGCTGGGAAAGAGTGACTGGCCCAAGGTTACCCAGATAGCTTTGTGCCTAAGAGGGACTACAAACTCACAGACTGAACTCACAGTGTCCTGGTTTCTAGCCTAGAGCCTTAATTCCTACCCCAAATGGGTCTCTACTTTTCTCTTACTATAATTAATTTCTACTTTTTCTTCTCTACAACAAGCATCTAAGGCAGGAGTGTCGAACTGCCCGACTGTGGGCCAGTTGCATCATACGGAGGCTGCGCCCACCCCAGCTCCAGCAATGCAAGAAAAGTCATGATATGTCGTGACACATCACATGATGCGGCGAGTTTGACACCCATAATCTAAGGCTTATAAATTCCCTTGAAGACCAACTAGTGCTGGGGAGAGGATGACTGCATTAACCATTTAAAACAAAATAAATATTGAGGGTTTTTTTTGGTAGAATTAGGGGATGAATTTCCTTTCCCCCCCCCAAGGACTAAATTAGGGAGTTGGGCAAAGTGCAATTTTGTTTAATTCCCCTTATGGTGGGGCTTGAATCTGAAGGATCTCTATCCCATTCTCTTTCTTACTTCCATAATATGTTTAGATTGTTTAGGCTGCACTCAGTACATTTAAACCCTGGTTAAAAGTATCTCGTTAGAGCAGCAAGAATAATTTCCAGTTGCTAACATAGCCCTCCTTAAGTAGTCCAATATGTCTCCTTGTCAACTTTTGCAAACAGATGCTTATTTCTGTGTATCTTCTTTCTTTCTTTCTTTCTTTCTTTCTTTCTTTCTTTCTTTCTTTCTTTCTTTCTTTCTTTCTTTCTTTCTTTCTTTCTTTCT
>NW_015386789.1:796487-840139 GCF_001527695.2 Protobothrops mucrosquamatus
TCCCATAAATTCCTGCTCGGGGTGTACTTAAAATTCTGTTTCCATGGAGACTCATTCTTCCAGTTTTGAAAATTCCACTTTCTGCCCAAACTGATGCCAAGGAAACCTAGTCACTTCCCTGCATATTGGAAACCAGTGCAAAAGGGATTGAGAGCAGAGGGGGAAATGCAAGCTTTGATGCATTTGTGATTTCCAAGAATTGCATTATACCACGTGTGGGCAACTTCCTCACAGGTCTCTTTACAACCTCTGGACTTCAACTCCCAGAATTCCTGTGCCAGCATGACTAACAGGAATTCTGGGAGTTGAAGTCCACAGATTGTAAAGGGGCCATATTTACCCACCCCTGCTTTACACATTGCAGCATATGGTTTCATTTCTCCTGACTAAGTTGTTCTCTGGATTGAGTCATTCTCAATAGCCCCTGAGATGTTCTTCAGAGCTATTAGTCTCCACAAAAGGGGGCACGTAGGCCCCCAAACTACATATCTGTGTCTTTTTGATCACTGGGGTGGCAGGGGACAGTTCTCAAAGAAAAGGATAAAATATCTTTTTCAAAAATAAAGCAACGGCGGCTTCAGCCATTCATCATTTTGTGGAAGGAGAACACCATCTGCCATTTTTAATAATAGGCAGCCTGTTTATAAGTATGAGTTCTGACTTAAGCTGGCTTTAGAGCTGCCTGCAACTGCACCTAGACGTTCCTATATCCCTACTCTGTGAAAGGGTTGATGGGTATATGGAGGTTGCAGATGGTTGCAGACAGGCTGACATGCACACCTCCCAAATCCCAACTGCGCATCATATGGAAGTGAGTGTCGTGATTGGTTGATCCAACTTCCTGTTGGGAGACTTTCTTGTTTGAGCATCCCCTAGCAAGAATGAATATTCACAGATGTATGAATGCAACAGCTATGCAACCGAGTCTGAATGACAAACGCATACATTCCCTCCCATGACGGACAAGTCTAATCCAGCCTTTCAATATACCGGTAAATTCAGGTTCAAGACAGGAAGGGAACTTGTTCTTAATCTGGAATCTGCCTGTATTTGGGGTATACATAGAATTGAGAGCCCACAAAATGTGAGGTGGTAAAATAATACAAATGGTTACATAAAGATCAAGCCCCTGATTCTGGGCTTATTGTATGGTTATTGTAACTGGTCTTAAAAAGTAACTGAATGACCATTGGTTTGGTAGCCAAGAGTTAAAGATTTGTATACTTTTATATTTGTATACTTTGCCGCCCCGAGTCTGGATTTTTGCAGCACAGAGAAGGGAGACCTAGGAGATTAATGATCAACTAGCGAATCTACAAACCCTCTCTAGTGGCAAAGCCCCAAAGGGTCATGTAGGTGCCTGGGTCTAAGAAAACAAAAATAAAAACGTGAGGCTGCATTTTCCATGCATTAAAGTGAATGCTTCCAGCAAGAACATAAAAAAGAAAACTGTACAGACATAAACTGAAACTTTAAAAATAGCAAAGCAAAAACAAAGCAGTTGGTCCTAGAGTTTCATGCAGACTTGAATATACCACACAGGATGGAGGCTTTCAGATCTGACTGGGTTCAAACATCATGCTTAGGTATCATAGTGTTGTTTCTGACCAGCTTATTACAGGTAGTCCTAAACTTACAATCCTTTGTTTAGCAATCATTCAGAGTTACAATAGCACTGAAAAAAGTGATTCATGACTGGTCCTTGCACTTACAAGTCATAGCATCTCAATGGTCCATGATCAAAATCCAGGCGCTTGGCAACACACATGTATTTAAGATGATTGCACCATCCCAGGGTCATGTAATCACCATTTGTGATCTTTCCAGCCTACTTCTGACAAGCAAGGTCAATGGGGGGGTGAGGCCTGGTTCAAAAGCAGTAACTGTATATATCAGGGGTCCTCAAACCTGGCCACTTTAAGACTTGTGGACTTCAACTCCCAGAATTCCCCAGCCAGCCATGCTGGCTGGGGAATTCTGGCAGTTGAAGTCCACAAGTCTTAAAGTGGCCAAGTTTGAGAACCCCTGGTATATATGCAATGATAGCTTTTAGCAAAATGCATATAAAATTGCAAGAATCTGTATCAGTTCAATACAAGGGATCTTGGAGGTCTTCTAGTCCAATCCCCTGTTCAGGCAGGAAACCCTTCAGACAAATGGTTGTCCAATCTCTTCTTAAAAACTTCCAGTTTTGGAGCATTCACAACTTCTGAAGGCAAGTCATTCCACTGATTAATTGCTTTCACTGTCAGGAAATTTCTCCTTAGTTCTAGGTTGCTTCTGCCCTTGATTAGCTTTCATCCATCGCTTCTTGTCCCGCCTTCAAGTGCTTTGGAGAATAGGTTGACCCCCTCTTCTTTGTGGCAACCTCTGAGATATTGGGGCACTGCTAGAAACACTGAAAGAAAACAGCATTTTCTTTCAAAAGACCATAAACCTTTGTTCATAAGAGGCCTATGTAAGACCTGATAAATGCTGAGAAGCTCCAGTCAGGCATTAAGCAGGTAAATGCCTCTTCAGGACCCAAGTAGCTGGTCAAAACAGCTATGGAGGACAGTTCACAGTGACCCCAAATGAGTGGGTGTCTCTTACATAGCCTAAAGTACACTACAATATCCAGTCACTACCCACCCCTGACTGTGTCATCACCAACATGGTCAGTGAAGCTAAATTGCTTTCACTGCAAAAAAATGTTGTCAGGAGAAGTGGAAAAGCAGTATTTGAAAAGTGGAACTAGCTGAAGATGTCTTAAGTTGACTTGACTGTGGGTTGGGGAAAAGATAAAAGCACCATCATGATGACACGGCATAAAATTCTGGTTACTAGAGTATGTTTGAGCTGAAGTTATGGAATAAGCACAAAGATTTCCTTTAGCCTCATCTTTGCAGGTTTCTTCATGGCTTTTGTCTGGGCCAATATTGGGAGATATTCTCAAACAAGATCCCAGAACTGTTTATTTATTATGCAAGTTCTGCAAGATGTTGTGTTTTTCATATTAGAGCCTATTTTTCTTGCATGAAGTTCACAGGCTAGGTTCCCCACACCAACTTAACCTGATTGCTCAACCCATTTTCTGAGTTTTCACAACATCATAAGCAACTGTCCTAATTGGGTCGTGTGAATGCAATCATTCTGTCCTTAGCTCAGGTTTGCGTGCAATCAGGTGGTTGCATCATAGAGTCTGCCAACTTATTTGGTAGCAAATCAGGTCATTGGCACAGTTGAGACCAGGGGTGGGCAACCTCATGATCATGAGCTATTGTGGACCTCTGTTCCCCATAATCCTCCATCAATGTGAATAGAGGCAAGGGCCAGTCCCAAATACCTGGTGTACGCTTGTTGCTCGCTTCTGATTTGTACACACTGACTAGTGGCAGTCAGTCAACCATAGGAGTCCTCCTGGACTCTTCCTGGTGATGTTAAGGATTGAATTTGAGACCTTCTGCAGGGAAAGCAGAGGCTCTGCTGCGGAACATGCTCCACAGTGGTTTTTCCTGCAATTTTGCATTGCATCCCAGATCAGTTTAAGTGCAGGAACAAACTTGCACAACTGGACCTTCCTCTCTCTTGCTTACGATATCAGCGAGAGTCCTTCTTGCTTTCTCATATCTCAGGGTAAAAATTCCAGGAAACTAATCTTTGTTTCTGAGTTTGAGATGGACTTGTGTCTCACTGGGGGGAAAGATATAAATAACCCTCTTCCTGGTTTGAGTATTGTTTTGCAATTTAAGATGTACCAGAGAGCAGAAAAAAAAAACCAACCAACAACAACCAAACCCTGACTCACAGCTGGGACTTTCAAAAAGCCATTTCTAGCTAGTGAAAAGGAACTTAGCACAGAGCTGAGCACAGAATGGGCAGTGCAACGTGAAAGAAACTCTGTAACCCTGAATCTGTTGGATAGAATTAACATCAGCATGTTGGTTGGGTAATCAGGAATTTAATTCCTTCCCGTTTTGCAATTATTTACACAGAATGCACACAAGGGCACGGTTGTAAGATACAAATAGTCCTTGGCTGATGACCACAATTGAGCCCAAAATTTCCGTTGCTAAATGAGACATTTGTTAAGTGAGTTTTGCCCTATTTTACAACTTTTCTTGCCACAGTGGTTAAATGAATCGATGCAGTTGTTAAGTTAGTAAGGTTACAAAAGAAGGTCCCAAAAGGTAATCATATGACGCTGGGACACTGCAACCGTCATAAATATGAGTCTCTTACCAAGCATCTCAATTTTGATCACATGACTGTGGGAATGCTAAAACGGCTGTAAATGTGAAAATGATCTTAAGTCACTTTTTTCAATGCCGTTGTAACTTTGTACAGTCACTAAACAAACTGTTGTAAGTCAAGGACTACCTGTACTTTCTGTGAGCTGGTTTGTACATGCAGACAGCTGCAGTTTGCTTGCCCATATTTTATTAAAAGAAATATAATTAGTAGAGTTCAAACATCAAGCAGACCCAGCCTTCCAAGGATGTGAATCTCAACACATCACCCAGAATCCTCAATAATAGCTTTGAGTTGGTCTTCACATTTGGAATGTGTCTAGAAGAAAAAGACTTGATCTATTGATCTATCATTTCCAGATGTGAAGACCAATTTCCAGAATCTGAGTGGCTTACATAATTACCCATAATTAACTAAACTATGGCTTTGTGTGATCCTCTTTATCTTATAATAACAGATTTTTTTAAAAATTCTCTATGTACCCCATATACATCTGGCCAAATTCAGAAGAGACTTATGGAAGACCAGTTTATTTGGTCAGTATTTTGAATAAATCAGACTGAAAAACTGTGTCTCCCCACAAAACACAGAAACCACCCCACCCAGTTGGATCATCACCTCATTTACAGAGAATCTTGCTTGTCCAGATACTTAAATGCAGTTCCTGGACACCAAAGGACTGCCTGCTCCTATTTTATCAGAACAATGAGCTGTATTTTTAGGATTATGCTGCACTTTAGGCTGTAGACTGTGCCATGGGAAGGCTTTGCCCTAAAAACCAGCCTAAAAGCAAATATAAAGACATAGGTGAGAAGGAGCATGGAACTTTCACCTCTCTGTACTGGGCAGCTAAACTGGTTCAGCTACTTTGTCATCAGAACAGAACCAACAAGTTCTCCATTGTTTTGAGCTCATTAGAAGGGGTGTTTCAACTATATAAAAGATTCTTCTCTGTCACCATGGTTCTTTCTCAATGATGATTAAGAAAGTATTGTGTGGGTTTTGTTTCTTTTTTTCTTAACCTAATTACATGAGCATACTCCATACATGTAAACAATTAAATGAACATTTCCTAAAGATGCTTCCAGGCACCCAGTGATCATAGTAGATGTCCCCAAGCATGCAGATGTCCCCAAGCATGCAATCTGTAGAGTCAGTTCTGCCTCAGTTCATCCTAGTGGAGATACAAGAGACATAATCACAGTTACAGACAACCATGTGACCATAGATTTTTCCTTCCATCTCTCCTATGACAATCCTCACAGATAAATGCTCATAAAATAATAGAGTTAGAAGCGACCTTGGAGGTCTTCTAATCCAGCTCCCTGCTCAAGCAGGAGACCCTGTACCATTTCAGATAAATGGTTGTCCAGTCTTTTTTTGAAAGCCTCCAGAGATGGAGCACCCACAATTTCTGAAGGCAAGCTCTTCGATTGCTCTTACCATTAGGAAATTCCTCCTTAATTCTAGGTTGGTTCTTTCTTGGTTAGTTTCCATCCATCGTTTCTTGTTTTGCCTTTTGGTGCTTTGGAAAATAGGTTGACTCATCTAAGGGGTTGGCAACCCCTTAGATATTGGAACACTGCTATCATGTCTCCCACAGTCTTCTTTTCATTAGACTAGACGAGGGGTAGGCAACCTCGGCTCTTTTATGACTCATGGACTTCAACTCCCAGAATTCCTGAGTCAACATAGTTGACTCAGGAATTCTGGGAGTTGAAGTCCAAGAGTCATAAAAGAGCTGAGGTTGCCTACCCCTGGACTAGACATACCCAATTCCATTATTGTGTCTTCTGAATCTCTGAGGAGCATCAAGAGAAGGATACATTCTTCACCGGGAAGTCCCAACACAGAAGATACAGTTTTCATGGCCTCTTTTTCTGCAATGTTATTCATGCAATTTTGATTAGTTGATTACTGCATGTGTCATCAAAGTATTGGCTCTTAGCAACCACATTATCTTCATGATGATTTGTCCCTAACCTGGTCTTTCAGGATTTCCAAGAATGCACCTATTGCCACTGGAACTGACTCTATCTTCCTCGCTGTTGGTCATCCCCTTCTTCTCTTCCCTTCCCAGCATTAGAGCCTTTTCTAAGATCTTTGCGTAATATATCTGCATAAACCTTGTTTAAATAAGCACAGCTCAGTCAACAACCACATGGAACTTTTTGGAAAAGGTCTTGAATTGGAACCATTAAATTTGTTCTGATTTGTCCTAGACTGACGTTTGCCCCTATTCTTCTAGTGTGTCCATATAAAGGTTCAAAAAGTCAAGATGGCAACTGCAACCTTTGGTGTATGGACAGACCTGCTCCTTTTTAAAGTGTGATACAATGCATGTAAAAGAATAACATTTTTGACCCCCTCCAATAGACACTCCTGATTATAATCTTTTTCTCCAAACACATATGTCAGTCCTTCAAGGTAAGTTAGGTCAGGAAACAGACTCCACAAATGGGAACAGAACTATTTTTATTGCTATAGCACGATATACCAGCCAGCAAGGTTGAATACTCAGGAATTCTGGGAGTTGAAGTCCACAAATCTTAAAGATGCCAATGCTGAGAAACACTGAGTAACAGCCTGGATGTATTTTCCCTTCCCTTCCTCTATTCCAGTGAATTAGGATGGAGCCCAGCTGAGCACCTTGGGTTTTTTTTCTAGTGCAAAGGCAGTGTTTCTCAACGTTAGTTTTAAGATGTGTGGACTTCAATTCCCAGAATTCCCCAGTGGTACTGGTCCAAGTCTTTAATCCTTGCATTGCATTATTTTCTCTTTCAGTTATTATGACCTAAAAGAAACTACTGGATAACATGCAATAGCTTTGAATAATGTTCCAGAAGCTAAAGGGACAATCTTCTTTTCTCCTCTCCGAAAGATTTTTTTTGGGGGGCCTTTATTTATTTTGACAGAAAAGAAAAAGCAATAAAGAGGAACAAATATTACATATACAAGAGTTCTACATACAGACACAAAGTTTGATACTAGAGTTTCAATAACAGATGACCATATTTCATTATAATTGTCTCACTGTGTTATAACTTGGGATCATGCATTAAATGTAGAGAAATTTGAGAGCCATAATAGGAATTAACTGTGGAATGTGCTAGCATCAAAGGTTGTGATGGCTACTAAATTAGAACGCTTTAAAAGGGGACTGGAAAAATTGATGGGAATTGAGCTACCGTTGGTTACTAGAATAGAATAACAGAGTTGGAAGGGACCTTGTAGGTCACCTAGGTCATCTTACGGGTTTTGCTCTATCTTCTGATCACAGGCAACAACTCTTAAATATCAGCTTTACAGCAATGGGAGAAGATAATTTCCCTCCTGTGATATTTGTGAGCTTCTTGAATTGGCCCTATATAATTGGTCTTACATTGTGTTAACATAATATATAGCATGAACTGCTTCAGAGGGTTCTCTTCTGGAATATCTGCCTCCAAAGAATGCTCAAATCTCTAGGGAATCCCCAAACACTGAAATCATATTTAGAAACCTGTAGGAGGAGCAGGGGAAGAGAAACAGGGGAAATTCCCTGGAAACTAGGGGGGAAAACACCAGACTCTTTGTCCTTAGGGGCAATATTTGGACGATGGATGTAGGTCAATATTTAGATGATGGTTATTTGCTGGGAAGTTGCCCAACATGTTTATTATGATAGATCCAGGGTCAAAAACAGTTGTATTATCTATTTCCCACCCAGTTCTCTATACAAGGAGATAGAATATCATAGAATAACAGAGTTGGAAGGGATGTTGGAGGTCATCTAGTCCAAACCCCTGCTCGAGGAGGAGACTCTCTACCATTTCAGACAAATAGCTGTCCAGTCTCTTCTTAAAAGCCTCCAGTGATGGGGTATCCACAACTTCTGAAGGCAACCCATTCCATGGGTTCAAACATCACTCTAGTTCAGGGTCCAAACCAGAGGGCCACTAACCAGGGCCAAATCTCAAGTAGGCAAGAGTACCCTTTTTTGTTTCTTAGGAATTTGGATTAGGGTCTTCATGTGATATGCCTATTTTAGAGTTTAAATTGTAATTTCTATCTGTCTTGCCCTCTTCAAAATGGTAAGAAGCTATATTGTTGGTTTTCAGAAAAGTCTGAGGACCACAAAAAGTGGACTTCAGGGTCCAATTCCATCCTTAGGCTCCAGATTGCTCACTCTGCACTAAACCATGGTTTTATTAAATAAACCACAACTGGCTAGGTTTAGACATGGTGTGAAGCCACAAGCTGACCAGTGTTTCACTGGCTAATGCTTTCTGCAGCCTCCATGGCTTGCACACCTCAAATCCCAAGGAAAGACAAACACTTTGCTTTTTGCTGTCATGGCGCTGCTCTCCCTTCTCAGCGCAGAGTCTTGCTTTTCAAAATTGTTTGGAAATAATAAAGTGAATGAGTTAGAACTAGCAACGGAACATGAAACAAATAAGTCAAGAAAAGGGTGGAAATGATTTGAATGAATCCTGCTTAAAAAGATTGTTCCTTTTAATGTTCACAGACCACATAAAACCTGCCAACTTATTAAAACTACCAGCATATACATACTTCACTATTTCTACAAGCTTCCCTGGCTGAACTGAAATCAAAATTTAATTTTCCTAATAGGGAAAACAATTGCAACTTGAGACATGAAGTCAGGGTTACAGCTTTCTGTTTCACCATGCCTTCTAGCTAAAGTATTTGAATTTAAACAGGTGTGCAGTTAAAAGTACAGGAGTCCTGCTGCGAAAAAAAAATTATTTTTTTTTACAACTTTAGAGTTAAAACTTAACACCTCTTGCTTTGAAATGGACCTCTGGAAGAAGCAAGGGATGGCTTATTATGGTTTTCATTTCTTTCATTCTTATGAAAAATCCCTCTCCAACTCATCTACTAATTCCTCCCCCCCCAACTCATCTACTAATTTCCCCACTCTTTACACAACATTTATTCGGTTGCTACTTGTGATTGCCAGTAATGTTATTTTTAGCTAAGCAGGCAGAGCTGACAACAGAAATATGTAGATGAACAGATAGGAAGGAACTGGGACTTGAAAACATTTATGAAGTTTGCAGGCTATAATGACTCTTAAGCAGCCAGTCTAAAGCCCTATTTTTAGAGCTGCCAGCTTTTTTCTTTTTTTAAAAAAACCCAGCCCTACTCTTTGCTTTTAATATCAACCGAACTTAGATAAGTAGCAGGTGAGAAATAATGCATTTATACTAAAAAAAAAGAAAAAAAGAAAAAAAGCTGCTTTGCTTCTGAGGGACATGCAGTTGCTAGAAAACTGAACAAGGAATGGGAAAAAACTTAGCAGTTTCCACAATATGGACGCATGTTGTGGGAATGTTCTCCCTCCAAATGCTGAATAGCTAAAGGCTTTTTCCCCCCAACCTTGCACAATTATGAAAACCTTTTGCTTTGGTGAAAAAATGTTTCGGTTTGGTGGGTCATCCTTGACTTATGGCCACGATTGGGACTGGAACTTCCATCGTTAAGCAAGGCAATTGTTAAGTGAGTTGTGTTCAGTTTTACAACCTTTTCTGCTGCAGTCATTATGTGAATCACTGTGGTTGATAAGCAAATCTGGCTTCCCCCACTGACTGTTTCTCAGAAGTCAGCTAGGAAAGTCACAGATGGGGATCATGTGACCCTAGGACTCTGCAACCATCATAAATACATCCCAATTGCCAAATGCCCAAATTTTGATCACATGACTGTGGAGATGCTGCAATAGTTGTAAATGTGAGGAGTTTTCAACACTGTTATAACTTCAAAAGTCATTAAACAAATGATTGTAAATTGAGGACTCTGTAATTAAATGCACTGATATTTGCAGACAGGTGAAAACAGTTGGGTTTTGGACATTATTTTCCTGCTGTCCTACAAGCAGAGGTGAAGATGGGTGACTTTGTCAATACAGGTAGTCCTTGACTTATAACTGTTCATTTAGTGACCATTCAAAATTGCAACGGCACTGAAAAATGTGAATTATGACCATTTTTCACATTTAATGCTGTTGCAGCGTCCCCATGGTCACATGATCAAAATTCAGATGCTTGGCAGCTGGTTCATATTTATGATGGTTGCAGTGTCCCAGAGTCATGTGACCACCTTTTGCGGTCTTATAAGCAAAGTCACTTGTCTGAGATGTATAGGTCCTCCTGTTTGAGCAGGGGGCTGGATTACAAGACCTCCAAGGTCCCTTCCAGCTCTATTCTATTCAAAGTCAGTGGGGAAGCTAAGTTCATTTAACAATCAGGTTACTAATTTATCAACTGCAGTGATTCACTTAACAACTGTGGTAAGAAAAGTCGTAAAATGGGGCAAAACTCACTTAACAAATGTCTCACTCAACAACAAAAACTTTGGACTCAGTTGTGGTCGTAGGTAGAGCACTATTTGCATCCCTTTCTCCTTGCAAACATGCACATTCTCATTAAGCCCTATTTGAGTGGGGCATGGACAATCAAAATGTCTCCTCTCCTTTGGCCACTGGCTTCCATCCATTCCAAATATCGGGTCTTGAGCAACTGCTCTCCAATTCTGAAGAGTAGTCACAATCCTACACATGGAGTATTATTTATTTATTAATTAATTTATTTATTAATTAAACTTTTACCCCGCCCTTCTCCTTACGGACTCAGGGCGGCTAACAACCAATAAAATACAAATACACCCCAAGACACCCCTTAAAACTTGGTTAAAAAGAAATATTTAAATTGGCCATAATTAATTAAAAATGTTTAAGAACCCCACTAAAAAATTTCCCCTTAGGCCAGTCCTGCTTGCTGAAATAATCATGTCTTGAGGGCGCGGCGGAAGGAAGGGAGATCCGGAATCACCCGGATCTCTGGGGGTAGCTCGTTCCAGAGGGTGGGAGCTCCCACTGAGAAGGCCCTCCCCCTGGGAGTCGCCAGCCGGCACAAGGATGTTCCCTTGGTAATTTGGAGTCTCTCACTGTCTCCATTGCTTCAGAAAGCTACTGAGAATTCAGGGTGCGGCAAAGAGGAGTGCTCATTTGAAATAAGCTAGTCCTGCTTGATTTAGACCTAATCTTGAAGAACTGCGTGCTCCCTTTATTCAATTACTTGGGAGGAGGCTTCTAGTGATATGCCCAAGCTTGCTGAAAGAGGTATCTCAATGGTCTTCCATTGCACGAAATTCCTCTGCTCAGAGCCAGCTGTTTTCCCTAACTGCTTCAGCATTCACATTATTGACAATCAGTGGCAATGCTGAAATGACTTCCTTGAAACTCCGTAAATAGATCTAGCACAAGTGAACAGGAAATGCTGGTGCAATACCCAGGAACATCACCTAACTGCCAGCTCCTGCTGCTTTCTTTGTGAGGCCAGGCAGCTAAGATCATTTTGAGGACAGCAGGCCAAAGGAACTGATTTCTGTCCCAAGAATGCTCATTTTTAAGGCTTTATAACAGATCTGGGCATTTTACAACTCCCAGGCCACATCCAGCCCTTTGGCTGTCCCTATCTGGCCTGTATGAGGGCAATCAAAAATTAGAAATCAAATGTAAATAAGTGTACAGCATGCATGCAATACAACTGCAGTGTACGCCATGCACTCAATACAACTTTAAGATGTGTGGACTTCATCTCCCAGAATTCCCCAGCCAGCTTCAATTCCACACGTCTTAAAAATTGCTAAGTGTGGAAACACTGCTCTAAAACCTTAGCAAAGAATTATTTCCTGTTTCAATTTTAGAGCAACATAACCCTTGCTGAATTAGTATGTCCTGCTGGAATAATAATACCTTGTTTTGATTCCCATTGCTGTCATGGCTAACCCAACATATTGTTGGGGGGCAGAGGATGAATGTGTTGCAGGAGCTGGACAGGTGAAGGACAGCCAACAGCAATCCTTCCCATCTAAGGCACAAAGACATCCATTTATCACTGTCACTTGGCTGTGGGAATCTTCCTCTCACTTCTGTTTTGGTTTGGTCATTTGTACTCAGCACCTGAAAAAGTAGGGGGAAACAATATGACTTTTTCCCACAATCTATTTGTTTAAATGAAGAAAATTGGAAAGGTTGGTGAAACACTGGAAGAAACACATTGAAAGCCTTGTCTGAGTTTGAGATAGGTCTACACAGAGAGTCTCCAACTTGTTTCACTTCAACAAAGATCTGGGTCAGACAATATAAAAAAGATGTTGAGACACTGGAAAGAGTGCAGAGAAGAGCAACAAAGATGATGGAGGAATTGGGTATGTCTAGTTTAATTAAAATAAGGACTAGGAGTGACGTGATAGTAGTGTTCCAATATCTAAGGGGTTATCACCAAGAAGAGGGGATCAACCTATACTCCAAAGCACCAGAAGGCAAGGCAAGAAACAATGGACAGAAACTAATTGAGGAGACAAGCAATCTGGAATTAAAGATAAACTTCCAAACAGTGACAACAATCAACCAAAGGAATGTCAGAAGTTGTGGGTGCTCCATCACTGGAGGCTTTTAAAAAGAGACTAGACTGGCATTTGTCTGAAATGGTATAGGGTAACCTGCTTGAGCAGAAGGTTGGACTAGAAGACCTCCAAGGTCCCTTCCAACTCTGTTATTCTATAATATTCTATCTCTTTGAATAGAGAACTGGGAAATAGATAATACAACTGTTTTTGGCCTTGGATCTATCATAATAAACATCTTGGGCAATTTCCCAGCGAAGAACCATCATCCAAATATTGACCAACATGTCCTGTTCTGAAACATACTTTTGAAGCTACCTTGCAAAGTTGTTGACACGCACCCACCCCAGTTCTAAAAACAAAGCAATGTTGCTGCAGTCTGTATCTCCTGGCATTTATTTGGCTACTTCTAATCTTATTCTAGTTAGAATGTGGATGTCCAACCTTTTGGTGTGCTTGGGCTGCACTGAGTGAAGAGAATTTTTCTTGTGCTGAATATTAAATATATAATTAATGGATATAAATCACATAGTAATGTTAATGGCAAGAATGAAATTTGGTACCTGTGTGCCTCTTTGTTTCAACTTGCCATTAGAGTATGGCGGAGGGGGGGAGAGGTGTTGCTTTAGAATGGGTTAGATGGAAAAACAAAACCTCTACAATTCCGCTGAAGACTGTGAGAGTCTGAAATCTTTCCAAGGACTGCAGCAGGTGAGGAGAGAAAGCAGATGGTTCCCATAACAAAGTGAAATTTACATGGACTACAAGAGAAGGTGGGGGTTTGGCCAGAGAAATTATTGTTTAATTCTATGAACCTCAGAGTTAGTTTTGCTTCGACAGTACCATGCCGTGTAGTCAATAAACAGTAAGATTTTTAGAAGAGGAATGAATGTTGACAGTTAAAGGTTTACTATCTTGTGGGGCCACATTATTAGCTGTCCAGGGCTGCAGCGGCTCATAGGCTGTGGGTTGGACATGACAGGGCTTACAGCATCTTTCCCAGTCAGGAATAAAACCCCTGGACTTCATTGAGACTGATTTCCTAATAGTCATGCATAAACCTGTGCACTTAATAAAAGTGATGAATCACAGAGCAATTTAACTATGGCTTAGGGAACTTTTGCCATCCCATCCAATTTCAGAAGGGATCCTGGTGCCAGCAGTTTCTTCAATGGGCTCTCTGCCTACTGAGGATGAAATAGAGCCATCCATCATTTTATTTGTGTCAAGACACAAGTTAGCATTAGCACAACAAAACTGCTCTTGGAAGAAATAATGTGCAATTCTTCAACACATGGACGGCATTAACATGTGGTTTTATTCAGTTGCACCTGCAGGAAGCCCCTCCCCCCATTTCTTAGGAAGGAAAACACTTAAGTTGCTAGCACCTCTTTCTCTATCCATTTTTTCAATACCTGTGCATTTCTTTCTGCTTGTTTGCAATAAATAAATAAAATTGACCAACAACAGCAACAAAAATCTGAGTGTTTGTAACAGGATGGAGCTGCCTCACCACCAAACCACCATTCCTCCTTTAGTAAAGATCCCATTGACAGCGCTGAAGATGGTGAGATTTCAAGTAATCAGTTCTACAACACATCACTTTCCCTAACGTCCCTAGACATGGTTGTAGGTTGCAGAGATAGCTGAAGTTTGAGAAAGGGAGTAATATGTTTCCAAACAAAAGGATATTTTTAGGCAACTGGAGCTTAGAAGAGGAAGGAAAAGAAAATTAACCCAAGTGGGCAAGTACTTTTCAGGCTCACAGTACAGGTAATCCTCATTGTAATATGTGGAAATGATCCTGGGAGCCAGGGGAAAGAGATGCTGCCTAGGGAATTATCAGATCAGATAATTATCAGATAAGAGCAGGCATAACCCACAGCTGCACAATGGGGAGAAAATGGGCAGAAAACTCAAAACTCAAAAATGAACTCTTCCCCCCAACTAGACAGCCACTTGTCTGAAATAGCATAGGGTCTCCTGCTTGAGCAGGGGGTTGAACAAGAGGACCTTGAAGGCCCCTTCCAGCTTTATTCTGATTCTGATTCTTCTGAACTTGTCAGGCAGTAAAAAAAAGGACAGTGGGAGATTTGTACTTTCAGACTTGCAAGATTCTGTTAATGTAAAATGGTAAAATTAGCTCATCTGGTCAGCTTTCCTGGCTGGACCACCTGGGAAGGTTGACACTCACTTGCCAATGGCAACAGAGACCAGGATCTCCACTGCTAAGCAATGTGATTGTAAAGTATGATAACAAGCGTCCCTGTTGGCTTACAACAGCAGTTGCAGTTGCTATTGTTAGGCAAGTCCTAAGTGGTGGTTGCATCCCACAGATTGTCATTTGCCACCTTCTGTCAGCCTCCCTACTGACTTTGCTTATCAGGAGCTGGCAATAAAGGCTGCAAATGGTGATCACATAACTGCGGGACACTGCAGCTTCATAGTTGCAAGACAATGGCTGAGCACAAGAACCGGGATCGCATGATCAGCATCTCATCCACCTGGATAAACTTCAGGTGACATCTCAGCAGAAGGCGGATGGAGCTGGGCCGGGGTGTGGACAAGGATAGAGCATGTACAGAGTGCCTTCCTGCCCCTGTCCTGGCATCCAGATGACTTGTGCCCTAGGATTGGGAAAGGGAAGTGGAATGACTTGCCTCTAGAAGTTGTGGGCACTCCAACAATGGAGTTTTTAAAGAAGAGATTGAACAGCCATTTGTCTGAAATGGTAGAGGGTCTCCTGCTTGAGCAGGGGGTTGGACTAGAAGACCTCCAAGGTCCCTTCCAACTCTTTCAACCAAAATTGATGAAAGCAGAATTTTTCCCCTAAGGGAAAATGAACTTTGCACAAACTTTGTCCAATTTCACTAGAGCAAAAAAAAAAAAAGCTTTTAAAATTTTTATTATTGCTGCGATTGAGTCAAAAATAAATTTACCCAGCTGTGAAACTTAGCCAATATTGTAAGACCTTGGAGGTTTTGCTCTGCTCTGGGTGCAGAATCCTCAGAGCACAAGGAAATACCGGCAGCCCTGTTTTCTGCTCAGGAAGTGCTGAGTCAGTGTATGGCTACCTGTCAGAAGCCGAAGGTGAAGATTTTCATTCTGTGACCTGTTTCTCATTATTGGCATTTTCTTGTATTGACCTTCCTTCTTTCCTCCTTTCCTTGCCTTTGACTCAGTCTTGACGTCTGACAATCAGATGGACAAGTCCATGCAGTTTTCTAGAAATACAGGTTTCATAAGAGTCCAATAAATAACTCTGGATTGTTTTCTTATAACAACTCATTCGTGCCTACTACCTTTTGCTGTGCACTATGGATTCAAATTGCTATATTCAGCTTACAGATAATTTACAGGATTTGGCTGCTTTTTCTTTTCCTCCCCTACCAAAATACTCCTCTACTAACCATGAAACAAAAAAGAATAGTTGGGTACCATTTGCATGGTTATCCGAGGGAGTAAAGCTCTTTTTACTTTTGCTGTGAAGCTAAAAACGTGCCATTTGTTCTGCTGAGTTGGCAGAAACAGCTCAGCTTGGTGAATGAGCAGCTAATGAGAAATATTTCAAGCAGGAATCAGCAGAATCCTGAAAGAATAAAACCCAAAGGCCAGATTCTTTCTATCCCCTTAAACGTTTCAGTAGATTTGCTGAAGTACATCAACTCCTCTAACGTTAATCCAAAGAGAGATATACACTCACACTCATGTATGTGTCTGTGTATATATATATGATCTGTGCTAAGGACACTTTTAGAAGGGCCACAAATAAATAACTGGGGTGGATAATTTCAGGTATTCTGTGTGGGAGATAGGAGTGCAAAATAGGAATTGTTGGGCAACTACTGACGATCCAGTGCCAACCTTAGCTCTCCTTCTTCTAGAACAGGGGTCTTCAAACTTGGCCCTTTTATGACTTGTGGACTTCAACTTCCAGAATTCCTCAGCCAGCAGTGCCTGGCTGAGGAATTCTGGGAGTTGAAGTCCACAAATCATAAAAGGACCAAGTTTGAAGACCCCTGTTCTAGAATTTCCTTTCACCTGATCAGAATAATAATAATAAAAGGTCTTGGGGGTCGTAAGTGCTGCAGGGAGCCCAGGATGTACCATCAGGCATTCTGATACAGTTATTTCTGGTTGGTGATGTTAAAGAGGAAGCAGGAAAAATCGTGGCATGCAAAAATCTCAGCTATTTTGTGTTACTGAGCAGTCTTAAACTGGTCAATTGGACTATTGAAAGCCCTTGGAATTAAGCCAATGTAATGGAACTGTTTGCAACTTCTAAATCAGGGGTGTTCAACCTTGGCAACTTTAAGACTTGTGGGCTTCAACTCCCAGAATTCGCCAGCCAGCCATGCTAGTTGGAGAATTCCAGAAGTTGAAGTCCATGCATCTTGAAGCTGCCAGAGGTCGTTCACTTTTCCCCTTCTAACTTTATAATTCTAAGAATATCCCTGTGATTGGGCATAGTTATGGCTGTAAATTGCTTTTGCTCAATTTCCACCCCCCCCTCCTCTCTGCATATTTTCAAATTTTCATTTTTGAATTCTTGCATTCAGGGTGTTACCAAGTCCTTTGTGTGTGCACAAACATGTCTAACTAGATTGCACCCCACCTCTGCTCCTCTTGTTCTAGAGCAGGGGTCCTCAACTTTGGCAACTTTAAGACTTGTGGACTTCAACTCCCAGTCCACAAGTCTTAAAGTTGCCAAGGTTGAGGACCCCTGTTCTATAGGACAGGGCTAGCTAAGTCACACTGCAGACAGCAGCTGGCTGTTCGGCTTTTGGAGGTGAGCAACCCCACCCCTTCTGTCAGTCAAAGGATGAGAGAGGTGTCTTCTATGTTATCTCAGGAAAGCTACAACCTTCTGGAGGGCAGGAAGAAGTAGACAGCAGCAGTCCACTTGGATTAGCAGTTAGACTTTACAATGCAGACCTAATCAAGGAGAAATGACTTATAAGCATTCAGTTAGTGACTATTCAAACTTACAACAACACTGAAAAAAGTGATTTATGACTGTTTTTCACATTTACAACCATTGCAGCATCCCCAGGGTCACATGATCAAAATTCAGACACTTGGCAACTGGCATATATTTAGGACATTTGCAGGGTCTTGGGGTCATTAGATCAACTTCTGCAACTTTCTGACGAATAAGGTCAATGGGGAAATCAGATTTACTTAAGAACCGTGTCACTAATTTAACAACTGCAGTGATTCAGTTAACAACTGTGGAAAGAAAGGTCATAAAATGGGGACAAATTCATTTAACAACTGTCTTGCTTAGCAAGGGAAACTTGGGGCTCAGTTGTGGTCGTAAGTTGAGAATACCTGTAGTCAAAGAAATCAAGACTGTGGCCACAGTGGTGTGACTGAGTAGACAAAATGGAACCATCCACAAGGAAGTATCTGCAGATTCACATGATACAAAATTATGGGAGCTGAACTATAATGCATCTGGGAATACAGGGTTGGGCAAGGTCACTATATTTATCATAATAAAGAATCCCATGCTCCAAAAATTTATCTCTGCTGCTCAGAATCAGAATGAAGAGGGAGTCAAGCTATTCTCCAAGGCGCCTGAGGGCAAGACAAGAAGCAAGGGATGGAAACTAATCAAGGAGAGAAGCAACCTGGAACTGAGGAGAAACGTCCTGACAGTTAGAACAGTGAAGCGGTGAATGCTCCAACACTGGAAGTTTTTAAGAAGAGACTGGACAGCCATTTGTCTGAAATGGTGTAGGGTTTCCTGCCTGAGCAGGGGGTTGGACTTGCTGACCTCCAAGGTCCCTTCCAACTTTATTATTATTATTATTATTATTATTATTATTATTATTATTATTATTATTATTATTATTATTATTATTATTATTATTATTATTATTATTATTATTATTATTATTATTATTATATCATAATGCTTAGAAATGTCTTAGGGCTACATCTAATAAACCATGATGGAAGGGGATGATCCAGGTCATTAAGGGAAAGTCATGGTCAACTTTCCTCAGCTGGAAAAAGGTGAATGCAGAAGACATTCTTCACAATATGTAGTTCAGAGTGTGCAAATAAGGGAGCAATCGTTAAAGCATTTAAAACTGACTATGGAAATTATGAAGGCCTGGACATGTGACAAAGCAAAGAAATATTGGAGTAGAATTCACATCTTAATGCAGAAGATTCTTAACACGAATATAAAGATAAAACCATAGACTTTTCTCTTAGGCTTAATGGATAAAGAACTTGGGGAAAAAATGGAGCTTTGATGTTATGTATGCTGACGGCAGCAAGAATACTTTATGCACAAAAATGGAAGGACACTTTAATTCCCACGGTGGAAGAATGGCTGCAAAAGTTGATGGAGTTAGCAAAATTGGTAAAATTGAGTGCTTTATTAAAGAAAAGAACACTGTTAATTTTGTTTCTACTTGGAAACCACTTTTGGACTTTGTGCTTGAGGTGGGGAAAAAATGAAACTTTGATTTTGGGTTTTGCTAATTAGATAGGCATGTTATAGAAATGGCTAGTATATATTATTATATAAAAGCAAAAAAATGAGGTTTTATGTTACTACCTTATTTATTGCACCAAAAGGAATTGGAAGTCAATGCTTTCCTTTTTTTCCTTCTCCTCCTCTACACTTTTTTCTCTTCACCTTTCCTCCCTTATTTCCCCATTATTTTAATTTTTCTTTGTACATCTGTATTTTATATTTGTGGTGTGAGAAGCATGTCATAAACTTTCTGCCCCACACCTGGATGCCTGTCTTGATGTTCCTTCCCATTCCTCCCATCCTGCTTCCCTCTTTCTCTCTTTCCGTTTATTAAAACTGCAGGGGACCCTGCAGTTTTGGGGGGGGGGAGACCTGAACCCTGCACTCATTCCCAGGGGATTGTATAGTTTGAAATCTCCCTCGGAGACCTTTCTTCTCTTGGTGCACAGCTGTATTTCAATTCTGTGTTTTGCTTCGGTTCCCATTCTCCCCTGATACTTCTGACTTCATTTACTCCGTTTCTTCACTTCTAATTGCAACTTTCCTGAGGCGGAATTAAAGCAGATGCTGAATGTGTTGATGCAGCCCTCCGTTTGCCATGCTGAGCTGGCTTTTTCTTTGACCTGCTTTTGAATTGTGCTGACATAAAGATGATTCTCTTGTTGATGGGGATTGTCTTGTTCACACATTCAGTGTTTAGTTACATCTCGAGACTCCTTCTCCTGGCTGCTGAGCAGGATGGGCTCTCAGATTTGGCTACAAAAATCAAAGTGACCTCGAGAGAGTGGCAAAGAGCCAGTCTGGTCTACTGATTGAGGTATCTGGTTAAAAATCAGGAGACAGCGAGCAATAGTCCCACTTTAGGCATGAAAGCCTGCAGGATAACTTTAGACGACTGCTCTCTCTCAGCCCAACCCACCTCACAGCATTGTTGTTGTGGAGAAAAGAGGACGAAGAAGGTGTACTAAGAATGTTTGCTGTCTTGATTTATTTATAAAAATTATAAAAATTGAGTTTATTTGTAAAAATAAAGGCGGGTTATAAACAAATAAAGGAAGAGATATAGAAAATTGTAACTCGACCCTGTGGTCCTTCAAAATTTTGCTATCAGATTTGGTTTGAAGAAAAAAAATTGTCTGTGCAGTATATGTAAGAAAAGGCGAGTCCACCTATGATCCGATTCTCAGATCAGATTCCAGACTGGATATAATGCTGGATTGTCCTTAGCCTATTATTGCAAACCATGATCTATAATTCAATTTGTAATGCAATTCAACCACTTTGGCTTATTTAGTAAGCCACCATGAAACAAATCACAGCTTCTGATAGGGTTGCCAGGTGTCCACTATTTGAGTGGACAGTCCACTTTTTTCACATTATGTTCACTATTTTTTTTCACAAAATAGTGGACATTTTTTTTTTATTCAAAAGCTTTATGATGAAATGGTACGTAATCTAAAGCTGTACAGTCTACTTTTTTTTACTACTTACCCCCCCCCCCCCGCTTGTCCACTATTTTTTGGAAGCAGATCTGGCAACCCTAGCTTCTGATCTGGGAATCCCTTCAGTTTCTCCACTAGCCCAGTACTGTTGATTCTCTTTAGTCAAAATCTCCCCCTCCCATATTAAATGCCAAAACAAGGAATGCACAGACTTTTGTCTGTACTTTTCATTTGTTTTGTGAAGTCAGCGCACACTGAAACACCATTTATCTCTTGGTTTAGAACATTCAGAAGCATTTAAGCAATGCATAATAAAATAAAGACAAACAACATTGCAGTAAAAAAAATCCCTTTACTTCAAATCAAGAGGAAAAAGAACTAATAATAATAATAATAATAATAATAATTTAATTTCTATACCGCCCTTCTCCCGCAGGACTCAGGGCGGTGCACAGCATATTAAAACAGATACACATATCAATAAAAATAAAAACCCCTCTAAAACCAAATTAAAAACCAAATATTAGAAGCTGTGTTCAGAGGTCACCCAATGATTATGACCTACTAAATGAAAAATCATTATTTAAAATGTAAGATTTTCAATGCCTTCCTGAATATCAGAACTGACTTAGTTACAGAAATTCCACAACAGAGGGGCACCTACAATGGTTTGTCCTCTGATTTATGCCCCTCTAACTCTCTCAATTCTCATGGAGACAGGACACTAATTAGATCTTTTCTGGATGCCTTTACTGGATGGACAGAATCAGACTGGGAAAGGTGCAGAGGCAGCTGACTAGAAACTGTGAATTCTAGTCCTGTATTAGGCATAAAGCCAACTGGATGATCTGTGGCCAACCCCTCTCTCTCAGCCCTAGGAAGAAGAAAATGGCAAACCACTTCAAATATCTTGCCAAGAAAATTAGAGTTTTGTTTAGACAGTCCCCAGGAGTCAAAACTGGTTCAAAACCACACATACTGTGCACAAAAGTTGACCCTCAACATCCTCACCTTGATATAGAGAACTTTATCATTCATAACTAGCTCATAAGCTAACATCATCCCTGATTGGTTGAGAATTGGTTAACCAGCAAGACAATGAGGAGACAAATTTGGAAAAAAATTCATGGAAGGTATTGAAGACATTGCCAGATGAACTAAGATATTAATAGATAAATAAATGGTAGAGTGGAGGCTAAAACATATAAAGAATGTGTAATGTATTGTGTTAAACTTATGGGAACAGTTGCAGAGATCTGTGCAAGGACCGTTAGCAGATTGTTAGCACTGTGGGTGGTAGCTGTGGTTTGCAAGGTGTCAGGGCCGCTCTCATACGAAGTGGCCCTGGAAGATGATCGTGTGCTTCGCAGGCACATTGACCAGCTGCGTTGGAGGTTACCAAGCCACTCTTCTGCTCCTTACTCTGCTCTCAGGGGGGGAGGAGGAACACGATCATGATCTCTCAGCGAAAGCGGAACATTGCGATCGCCAAACGGGGTTTTGCCAACAAGGCTGCTCCTAACTCAGGCACTATGTCCATGGGACATTGCTGTCAATCGGCTTTTCACGATCCGGTGGATTCTTTTCCACCGCGGAACTCTGGCTTGGGCCTACCAGAACAGGCCGGCCATAAGGAAATGGACAAAGGCTTGGGTCTACCGGAACAGGCCAGCCTTCATGAACCGGCTTTACCCGTATCAGACGGGTCACACAGCCCCAGTCTGCCAAGCCTGGCAGGCGAGCTTGCGGATCGGGAACTAGCAGCAGCTCTGAGACGCTTATAGTGGGCGAAAGGCCCACCGAAGTTTTTGAAGGACTACGTGAGGTTTTTGTCATTGCAAACTTAAAATGCTTATGTATTTTTATTGCAAACTAAAATGCTTATGTAGGTTCTTGGAACTTTTGAATGCCTATGTACTTAAATGTATGTGCTTTCTTACAACCTGCAATGTTAAGTGTTCTTAATACTGACAATGTATTGTAAGGATTTGTGTACCACTAAGTGCCATTATGCCCTTTTGAATGTATGTGATCTTTGAACAACCAACAATGCTTTGTAAGTGTCAAAGAACTAGGGAGGAGGGGTGTAATGTATTGTGTTAAACTTATGGGAACTGTTGCAGAGATCTGTGCAAGGACTGTTAGCAGACCACGTGGCCTGCTAGCCAGACTTGCTGTCTGCAAGGTTGATTAGTATGCATTTGAGCGGGAGAATATGGTGCATTCATTGGCTGATGCCGCCCAAAGCTGAATGTATAAATAGGGGCGGAGCCATGCTTGTTGGTCTCTGTTTTGACCTTCAATAAAGAAGTACCTGTTTATTACTGCTGCCTCTTCA
Source organism: Protobothrops mucrosquamatus (assembly GCF_001527695.2). Taxonomy (NCBI): domain Eukaryota; kingdom Metazoa; phylum Chordata; class Lepidosauria; order Squamata; family Viperidae; genus Protobothrops; species Protobothrops mucrosquamatus. The sequence continues at coordinate 819,403 of NW_015386789.1, forward strand.
ATGCTGAACCAAGCAGAAAACAGAACAGAACAGTTGCAGGAACTGGGTATGTCTAGTTTAATGAAAAGACGGAATAGGGGTGATGTGATAGCAGTCTTCCAACATTTGAGGGGCTGCCACAAAGAAAAGGGGTCAACCTATTCTCCAAAGCGCCTGAAGGCAGAACAAGAAGCAATGGATGGAAACTAATCAAGGAGAGAAGCAACCTAGAACTAAGGAGAAATTTTCTGACAGTTAGAACAATTTATCAGTGGAACAATTTGCCTCCAGAAGTTGTGCTCTAACACTGGTAGTTTTTAAAAAGAGATTGGACAACCATTTGTCTGAAATGGTATAGGGTCTTCTGCTTGAGCAGGGGTTTGGACTAGAAGACCTCGGAGGTCCCTTCCAACTCTGTTATTCTGCTACAGTATTCTGTTCATTGGGGATCTCCTGAAATCTACTATTGAACATTCAGTGCCATCTGAGTTAATATGTCTTTTTTCAACTGTTTTCTGGGAAGGGAGTGTTTACTAGGGCTGCACTGAAGGTTTGAAAGCTAATTATTTGTGTGATTTATTTGCAGGCATGACAGTTAAAAAGAAAAAGCCTTGCAGCTTTTTTCATTTATGTCATGTGTCAACATTGTTAGGGCATGGCTAAAAAGGCATTCATCATCCCTCTCTGCCCCCCTAGGCCCATCTCATGCTTTCTAGATCTCTCAGATTAGGCAAACCATCTGCAAGAGTAACCTGGGAGTTATAGTCTAACAGATTTGAAGGGCACCAGCTTGGGGAAAGCCAATGCATCCCTCTCCTTTGTTCCATTTGGTGGTTGAACTGTTTGATATTGATTTTGTTGCTTCCTGTTCCAGGTTTCCTTACATCAACCTTGTTTAATCTCATAGTAAAAGCTCCTGCAGAAAAGTGTCAAGTACAAGAGCTGGCAGGAAGAGAGCAACATTGAATTCATACCTAACAATACATTCTTGTTTCGATCAAAATAGGTTTCGTGTGTGCACTGCAGCCTGATTTGAATAAAACGTCTTTTAAGTTCTGGAGGTGGAAAAAATTGCATCCACGTAGTAGTGCTTGATGTTCAAAGATTCTTTTAACAACAGGAGTTGCATGTGGAGCCCGGCCTCTTCCTCAGCCTCTCCTCCGTGAATCATCTTTTCTCTTCCTTTCATAGCTCCCTCCAACAGTGGCTTTGCATTCAGCTGAGCTCGGCTGGCCTCAAACAATGAAAAGGCAGATCACAGTTGCAAATGACAGGAAGGGTGAATCTCCAGCAGCGCATCGGGCTGTTTGTTTTGCAAAGCTGCAGCTGGCGAGTACCTCTCCAGGAGATGCTGCATTCTTTGCTACTTTTCTCCTGCATTAACTTAGTGACAGCTGGTAAAAACCTTGAGCTGGGACTTCTTTTAAGTGCCCTGGGATAATGGGCCCTGGATTGCGCCAGCCACACGAATGAGCTGGCAAGGAATCCGATAAGCAAGCTGTGATTTCTAACAGGTGGAAAGCCAATTGTACTGATAGAGGAGACAAGGTTGAAATGGGATGTGTGTGTGTGTGTGTGTTGTTCTATGACAAAAAAAGCCCTGGGTGTTGGTAATCTTAATCTCAACCCTTCCAGTCACCACTATGCTCCTTGAAGGTCTTCACACAAACACACACTCAAAATTGATGGATGATTTAATAAAGGTGTCTTCTGGTGGAAGTTGCTCTCCCTGTTTTCTGCTCAAAATATCAGTTTTTTTCCCTCTCTCAAGACATTCCAATTCTGTCTGTATCTCTCTCTCATCTATTATCTGTTTGTTTTGCTTTCTTTTTCTATTTCTTTCTGTTTAATTTTGCTTAATTAAATAAATGTGGGCACTAAAATATACTTTAATATATAAATAAATTGCTATAGCCTTTCAGCCCCCCCCCCACAGCTTTCTTTTCTTGCTTGTTCCTTTTCTGTTTTTAATTGGTCAACATTTAACAGGCATTGAGCAAGCTCAATCCTTATTGGGCTACTGTATAAATATAGCCATCTTAGATATATCCATCTCCCCAAAGTCTTTTTTCTAAATATTTTTAAAACATTTGTGAATTCAAATCCAAAACTAATACTATAATGCCTCCTTCAGATGAAAATGATGATGAAAGCTTTGTCATAATGAATAATATTTTTTTTAAAAAACCTTCACTCTATGCATTGATACAGATTCATGCAATATACTTAAAATTGGGTTTACAAAATGCATTGCCTGGATTTACATAGTCTTGGGCCTAATCTAGAAATTCACACAACATGTTGACCCACAGGTCACCCAAGCCTAGGTTAGTCTAGGCCAGTGATGGCGAACCTTTTAGACACCAAGTGCCCAAAACCTGCCACACCCCCGCTCCACCTCTGCCCCACCCCCACCCACCCGCAGGGCCACCCACCACCTCCACGGCCCACCGCAGATCGCCATAGCGGCCCAGTAGTGCCATGGTGGCCACGCCCTCCACCTGTGCCCCGCAGCATCATCTGTTTGCGACTGGGCGCAAGGGTGGAGTCTTGTCCCCACTGCCATGTCCTTGGCTGCACTGCTCCAGGCGGGCCATGCCTGGGAGCGACTCTCCTCTGGGGGGGCTGGTGTGGAGGGGGCCACGGGGGAGGTGGGGCTGGGGCGACGGCACATGTGCCCACAGAGAGGGCTCCGAGTGCCACCTCTGGCACTCATGCCATAGGTTCACCACCACTGGTCTAGGCCAACATGTTGTCCAAACTCAGCTTTATTGCACTGGATGGTGCTGTTTGGGATACATACCTGAGCAAAGAGTTGAGCAGCGAGATGGTGAAGATGTTTGCCTCCTACTCAGTGACAGATATTGCTCTCTCAGAGCACAAAGAGAAAATATCTGCTGCTACATGGAGAAAATAACTCCATGTAGGCATCAGGAAGGACATCTGGCCAGGACTTAGCTCCATTCGGTCATACCAACTCTACCCCAAATTAAGGGATTATGGGATTGTAAAAAGAAAAAAAAGAGTAATGAGTCAGAATGGCCAATAATGAAGGATTTGGAGAGTTGTAGATAAAAAAGGACAGAAATTCCTTATCTCTGATATAAAGTGCTCACCACAGAATAATGAGGTTGCTAAATATCTACAGTAGTAGCTTTGGCTTACCAGCAAGGTTGGGTCTGGCCAGTTCCTGGTTGGAAGACTCTCAGAAAATCCCAGGGAAGTAAACTAGACTGGGAAGTTGGGAAAAAAAATAACCTAGAAGAGGACAAGAAGAAATAACTTCAATATCTTTGCCATGAAAACTACATGGCCACATCTATGTAGTCATCAGTAATCAATCCTTAACCTGAAGAGATCTTATCTTTTATTTGCATAAGGGATCTATGGATGTTTCCTACCATTGGTTTGATGATGGGGCTTCTGCCAAATTAACTCCAAAAGAATATGAAATCATTTTCAGCATTGCAAGAAATCCTTTCCACTCTCACCTCGTGAAATGTTACTACTTTTATGTAGGATCTCGCAACATTGCAATTTTTGCTAAGTCAGGCTTTCTGGCTCAGAAAAATTGCCAACTATGAATGTTTTTTGTTGTATAGTGGAAACAGCGAGGCATTAAAGACACCGGGTTGAAATAACAGCTCTTTTATTCAGTTCACACAGAAGCAGCTCTAGCAGCCACTTGACTCATATTTATATGGACCACCACAAGGTGGCAGCCAATGATTTTAAAGTATACATTCCCGCCTAAAACAAAGGCTTAAAGTATATACAGACAGTCGAGGATTCAAATTGAACAATTAGTTAACCATTTTTATAACAGACCTTATGAATTTAGGTTAATACATAACACCCCTTCCCCCTAGATCAGTTACATATCCATAAAATGTACATAGTCTTTTAGATAGGCAGGTGGCTTTCGCAATCGTTCTGATCGCTGCGTCTCTGCCAGAGGTTCCCGGTCTACCCTCGGCTGGTTGGGTAGGTCAGGACTCCACGACTTGCTAGCAATGGGCAGACCGGAGTCTATCTGACTGCTCGGGCTGGGTAGACCAGTCTCTCTTTGACTTCTCCGGCCAGGTAGACCAGTCTCCTTTCAGCTGGTCTGTCCGGGTAGAACAGTACACATGTCTGTGAGCGGAGCAGTCCCGGAAAGGCTGGGAAACAAGTCCTCCAGCAAGTTCTGATCTGTGGGCAAGTCCTCCAGCAAGTTCTGATCTGATTCCTTCGGTCGGTAGTGACTCAATCATGATTGAGTCGTCCAGCATGTCCCTGTGAGTCTCGCTGGACCCAGGAGACTCAGACATGCCGCAGCTGTCAGGCAGCCCTCAGCTCTCCTCTTGGTTGGCAGCCAGGATTTGATTAGCCTGTCGCCGACGCAGTTGATCGATGTGGTGGCGCAAAATGCGCCCATCTTCCAGGACCACTTTGTATGACAGTGGTCCTGACACCTTGCAAACCACAGCTACCACCCACAGTGCCCCTTGACCATAGTTCCTTGCCCAAACATGGTTGCCGACTTGCAAATTCCTCGGGGGTTTGGGCTGTGCTGTATCTGTTGCAACTCGGTCCGGATAGAGACGGTCCAGCTTCATAGTCAGCCGATGTCCCCATCTCAGTTCCGCTGGGCTATGGCCCGTTGAAGTACATGGAGATGTGTGTTGGCAGAGCAAAAAGTCTGCCAACCTGTGCTGCCAATTGCCCTTTGTTATCCTTTTAAGTACTTCCTTGGTCGTCCTGACCATCCTTTCCGCTTGACCATTAGAGGCCAGGTGAAACAGGGCAGAGGTGGTGTGTCTAATCATATTAGACCTTAGAAATGACTGAAATTCAGCAGCAGTAAATTGTGGCCCATTATCTGATATGATTTCAATTAATCCTATCATCCAAAAACTACCATGGGTGATATGTGACCAATGGATCAAGTTTTCTCTGGCTTACAGGAAAAGGAACCTAAACAAAATCCCCCCCTTTGCTGTTCTTGCTGAATTTGTCAGTGACCAGGCAGACCTCTTCAATGAACCCCTATACCTCTCCATCAGAGAAGCACACTTCCCAACGACCAAGCGAAGCAGTCAAAACTCTGATGTAGCCAAGGGACCTGTCCAAGCCATGAAGGACAGTGTTGTGGCTCCGTCCTGTGGGTCCCTATCATCGGAGGAGGAAGGCTCTGAACATGAAGGAGAGGAGATGGCCAGGCCTCCCTCTCCAAGACCTTCCCCTCTGGTGCGGCCTTCGGTGTCTTCCGACGGAGAGGAGATGGGCCAGGAGCCAGGTGTTTCTGGGATNCGTCGTGCCAGAGATTTCAGCTGAGTCACTGGGCCACACCCCACAGGCTATATAAGCAAGGGGTGTGCCGTTTGAAACTCTTGTGACGAACAATACTGAATCTTCTGTTGTAGCACTTCGGAATTATCCTGGACTTTAATTTGTATTTGTACTGTGAGTTATCAGTAAAGGTCTTGGCAGGCAGCCACGGAGTTGCTGCTAAGTGTTTATCTGTGTTTGGCAGTGCTGAGCAGTCTTTTAGCCCTCGGCTGACTGGTTGGGGGTGTGAGTCAGACGGGGGACAGAACAGACAGAACCACCATTTCAGTTTACAAAACAGACATTACGCCTCACCCAAATAAGACTTCCGACGAACGAACACCAAGGAGCTCTCATTCGAAACCTCGTCCACCAAGAAAGGGCCTGACTTGTCCAATTCATAATTCTTCACACTCTCTAAACTATTGTAGAGAATTTGGGGAAAAATCCCTAGATGCAATCCCTAGACGCAAGGCCCACTCAAAGAGCATAGAATATGCTTCAAATGCTGTGACTCTATAGATCACATGGCCAGGGATTGTACAGTCAGGGTGAAATGCCACCTGTGTGACAGTAACAAGCACCCAGCAGCCTTACATCTAGAAACTAAGAAGCCCGCTGAGGAGACACAACAAGCGACTTCGACGACAGAGACTCAAACTGACTCCGAAGAGCAGCCAAAACAGTACAGGACGTACTACACAGTTATATGCGGCGATTCACCATGCCCTCCTTCATGCTCACCCATCTGTCTTGCAAAAGTCTACCCCGACGGGCAACCTGAAAAGCCCGTGAAGATGTATGCCATACTAGACCTACACAGCAAAGTCACTATAGCTAAGCCCGCCTTTTTTGACCTCTTCGACCTCCCAAGTGAACTGAAGCATTTTGCAATAAATACGTGCACAGTACCAATGCGCATGGCGGAGAGGAAAATTACTGGTCTACACATAGAAGTGATAGACGGAAGCTCACATTTCCGGTTACCATCAGTGTTGGAATGGGAGACCTTACCAGATGTTCGCAGCGAAATCTCAACACCAGAAGCGGCAAGAAAAATATCTCACTTAGCACACATAGCTGATTTAATCCCTCCTCTAGATCCTGAAGCTGAAATCCTACTCATGGTGGGAAGAGATGCCCCAGAGTCCATTGGCTCCGATGAAAGAATCAAAGGTCCACCAGGAACCCCAGTAGCCATTAAGACGGAATTCGGATGGGCCATAGGAGGGATGGTTTGTGTTGATCAACCGCAAACCCCAACCCAGGTGAGCATCTCGAAAACCTCCATTCCCAGTATTGGAACAGCACCTCACCTAAAACCACACCTAGAACACTGCACGCTCGTGACAACCAAACCTGCTTTGGAAGTGTTCCAGACCACTCAGAATTACAACAACTTAGCTTTGTCCATAGAGGACAAACAAGACAAACAACATCTGCAGCTACGCGCGTTCTCCCTGAACACCACATACTGGGATAAGCCGTGTCTGCCAGAACAGAAACAAAACTGGGAGTCATGGAGTGTATTCCCAAGATGTCTCCAGAGTATGCAAGTGCAGCGCACGTATGCTTCCAGCTCTCCCACCACAGTGCAAAAGAAAGAATTGTACGCTTCCTTAGATGTGTCAACGAAGGCAAATGCAGCCTCAAGATGTGTCACAGTCTACAGCGGGGAGATCCACACTTACGTTATCTTGTTTGCAACCATAAGATACATCAGAGTCTACAGCAGGGAGAGCTGCAGTCTCAGTGTCTTCTTCGGAAAAGTGAGACTAACAATACAAGAAGGCCACACCGTACCAAGGTTAAAGCTATGTGGTACCACTTTGGCTGTAAAGCTCACCAACTTGACAGCGAAGACATTGTGCCTTGAACTACAGTCTACCACCTTCTATGCAGACAGTAAGGAGATGTCAAGCTACATCTGCAAGCAAAGCAGACATTTCTACATCTATGTAGGCAACAGAATGAAACGGGTTGAAACATCTTTAAGCCCTGAACAATGGCAACATGTGCCAACAGATAAGAACTTTGTGAACCAAGTGAAGTGGCCCAATCTTGCCACACAGTTAACAGATTTGATCTGGCTAGAAAGTCCTGAGTTCTTGGCCTATCCAAACAGACAGATGCCGCAGAGACCAAAACGCTATGCACTTCCAGCTTCAGATCAACGTGCCAACCTTCAACTTCAGGCACCCAGTAAACGTCAACCAATCCACTTCAAACCCCTGTCTAAGTAGAAGCACCTGAGATTAGGCATAGTTTTGATCATCTTGATCACTTGTCTTAGCATCCCAAGAATTAGCTTTGTAGGAGCCTGCAAGGACTTACTGACTATTGAAGATATTTGTCATGATCCAGCAATTGACCAATGTCTGAAAGCCAAAAATTGCCTTCCCCATGCATCTCACATGGGCGAAGCGTGCATAGGCGAAGTGTGGGAGCGCATGATTGCTGCACCCCACAAAATCATGGACTCTATGTTGTTAAAGACACCCACACCCACACATGAAGTCCTCACTACCCTGATGACAACAGTAGCAGCCATCTTCAATACTCCATTGGTGGTTCCAGACCCTTCGGTTCTTGAGTATCCTGAGTCTTCTGCAGCTGCTGTTGTTCGTAATTCTTCAGTTCCAGCTGTTGTTCCTGATTCTTCAGTTCCAGCTGTTGTTCCTGATTCTTCAGTTCCAGCTGTTGTTCCTGATTCTTCAGTTCCAGCTGTTGTTCCTGATTCTTCAGTTCCAGCTGTTGTTCCTGAGTTTCCAGCTTCAGCTGTTCCTGTTTTTCCAGGTTCTTCGGTTCCTGAGTATCCTGTGAATCCAGTTCCCTTTGTTCCTGAAAAATTTTGGGTTCCAGTTTTTCTGTTCCAGATTTGGTTCCAGTTTCCTTTACAGGAAGAAGGCCTTGTCTCGCTGAGAGACAAGAACGCATACCAGAACTATTGGCCCATGGGATTTGCGCACCGGACCCACCAGTTAGTTTGCCAAGCTGAGGTCCAGATTGTGAAGCCACGTGAGTCAGGTCGTGACTCAAAGACTCTTGTACCAGACTGATCACCGATTTGGTCCTGTTGCTGACGAAGAGTGAACTGAAAGATCAAACCTCAAACTATTTATAGTGTTTATGCATTGTTTGATGTAACACTTGCTTATTTTTTGTTATAATTGTGCCTGTTTTATATTTACTTTATAGTTATGCATGTTTGATACCATGATTTTATCTATTTAGTCACAAGTTAGTTAACAATGAGTATTGCATGCCTTAATGCTATGTTTTTTGTTATTTCAGTTAGTTAGTCGTGAAAATGTAAATTTCCAAGCGGGGAGTGTTCTGGATCGTATAGCTCTATGTAACCCTAACTAGAGAGCATGTATCTGTATGTTAGAATATCTGGCATTTATTGAGTTAAGTGCTGTTTCCTTAAGAGATGGGTTATGGGAAATGTAGTTTAGCTAGTCAGTCATCCCATGTTAATGGGTCAGTGGAAGGAGTTTCTAAAGGGCATTGGGATACTTCCTGGACACAAGCCAGATTGGAATGCCTTTGTTCATCCAGCCTCATGTCTCCTAGCCACACAGCTTGGAGGTCCTATGCCAACATGTGATGCTTATGCAGAAGAAGAGGGGAAAATCCATTATCAATTTACCTGTGGAATGAACCAATATTGCTGAAATATACTTTTGGATGTATCTCTACATAACTGTAAGTCATTGTTTAGGATTCCCAGAATAAAGCAATATTTTCTGTTTATTCCTCTGAGTTATCTATCTGTCCTGGATTGTTCTGTCTGGGGCAGAATAAGCCATGCATGGCAAAGATTCTGTGCACTTCTTGGATGGTCCTGGCAGTAGTCATAGTAGGGACAGGTGCTACCTTGAGCCACTTGGAGTGACTGTCCACTACAATGAGGAACACCTGTCCTTGGAAGGGTCCTGCATAGTCTATGTGAATCCTAGACCAGGGGGTTTGCGTAGTCTCCCAGCGATGTACTGGGGTTTGAGGCATTTCAGATCTGGCCTGCTGGCAAACCTGGCATCCTTTCACTTGAGCCTCAATATCCTTATCCAACCCTGGCCACCACAAGTAGCTTCTCGCAAGTGCCTTCATCCTGACTATTCCAGGATGTTCCTCATGCAGAGATTCTATGACTCTTTCCCTTAATGTGTGTGGGACTATAACCCTACTCCCCCATAGAATGCATCCTTTGTATGCAGACAACTCATCTTGTCTTCTGAAGAAGCTCTGAAATTTTGTCCCAGGACTGGTTCCTGGCCACCCCCTCAGCATCCAGTTCAAAACACGACTGAGTATTTTGTCAGTGGCTGTCTCAGCAGCCACATCCCCTGCATGAAGGGGAGATTCTGGCAGATTCTGAATTGACAGAATTCGTGCAGCAGGTGCGGAGTACAGTTCTGAAGTAGGCAGGGGCAACCTACTGAGTGCGTCAGTGTGGCCCATTTCCTTGCCAGGCTTATGGACTAGCCCATAATTGTAGGCTGCCATAAAGATCGACCACCTCAGCATCCTTGGAGAAAGGATCTGAGGGGTTTGCTTGTCTGCAGTAAACAGACCTAGAAGAGGCTTGTGGTCTGTAAAGACCATAAAGGAAATGGTGGAATTTTTTTATTCCAGCTACTATGGCTAATGCCTCCTTATCTATTTGCGCATAATTTCTTTCCGCGGGGGAAAGTGTCCTTGAGTAATAAGCTATGAGTGCTTGCTGCCCATTTGCCATTATATGGCTCAGAAGTGCTCCTATCCCATATGATGAAGCATCACATGCAATACTGATAGGCAGTTTTTTGTTAAAGTGTGTTAACATGGAGTCTGAAGACAGCAGTGATTTGACTGCTTTGAAACTATTTTCGTGGGCACTAGTCCACTGCCATGGTGGCCTTTTATCTAGGAGCCTGTGTGGAGGCTCTGCTAATTCAGCCTTGTGAGGCAGGAAGGCATGGTAAAAATTAAGTAACCCCCAAAATGCTTGCAGCTCCCCCTTTGACTTAGGTCGGGGAGCCTGCAAAATAGCCTTAAGTTTTGAATCAGCAGGGAGTATTCCTGCAGTATCGATCCGGAAACCGAGGAACTCTATAGAGTTCACTCCTATTTGACATTTTTCTCTTTTGAGCTTCAGCCTCGCTTCGCAGAAGCGCTGAAGAACAGCCCTTAGACATTCTGCAAGTATTTCTGCTGACTCCCCAGCAATTAGAATGTCATCAAAATAAGGAATGTTTTTTAACATGAGATCCCCAGCAATTAGAATGTCATCAAAATAAGGAATGTTTTTTAACATGAGATCCATCACGCTCTGAAATAGCCCTGGGGCTACACTGACCCCAAACTGCAGGTGACGAACCTTGATGCCCCTCTATGGGTAACTATTGTTTGAGCCTCAGCAGAGGCATTGTCCACAGGCAGTTGCTGATATGCCTGTGCCAGATCCAGCTTTGCAAATAAGTGACCTCCCTGTAATGATGCCAGGATGTGGCTAACTACAGGTACTGGATATGCGTGCTGCTGAAGTGCCTTATTAATAGTGCACTTATAATTAGCGCAGATGCACACCTCTCCATTAGGCTTGACCGGTGTGACTATGGGGATTTCCCACACACTGCTGTCAACAGGTTGCAAGACTCCCTGTTGAACAAGCATGTCTAACTCTGCATCAATCTTGGGCTTAAGGGCAAAAGGCACTCTACGAGGTTTTACTCTGATTGGGGCTACAGTTGGATCAAGGTGGAGAGCAATTGGTGGTCCTTTGTATTTTCCTAAATTAGGGCTGAATACATCAGCAAACTCCTGACAGACAGCTGCTAAATCCGTTGTTTTGGTTCTGTTGATGCCAGTCACATGGATGCCCAGGGCATCAAACCTAGGCTGATCAGGCTTGTTCGCTGGCCTTCCACCACCACGATGTTGAGAGGACCCTCAAACTCTTTGAACTTTACTTTTAATGTAGTTTTGCCTTTAACCGCTACGTGGGAATTTTGAAAATCTGTCAAAATTAAATCTGATGGTTTGAGTCTGACTTGTGTCCCGCCATGTCTGCAGATGTAGTTAAAAGTCCTGTAAGACATTATAGACACAGCTGACCCAGTGTCCAGTTCCATGGAGCATGGAACTCCTTGTAGCTTGACTCTTAGTCTAAGCTTTTCTTTTAGGGGGCGATGGGCTCCAGTTCTGAGAATGTTCCTCCTTCCGGAGCAATATCCTACTCTATTCTGCCCCGGGGCCCCATTACCTCTCCTGGGGAAGTCTTCACGTGGAGATTCCCTCTGGCGACCTTTACAGACGATAGCAATGTGGCCCTGTTTGCCACATGCTTGGCACACAGGTGCACGAAACCTGCATACTGAGCGCTGGTGGTGTCCTCCGCAGCCAGGACAGCTAGGGAAGAAGGCTGCCTTGTCAAGCGGCCGCTGCCTTCTTCCTGGGACCTTCTGTACCCGGTCGATCTCAATGTCATCGTCTGGGTCATCTGTTCTCTCTGACTCTTTGTGATTCACAGCTGTCTGGCTGGGGAAATTCTTTGAGGGACGTAAAGCCTTGACGGCTCCACCTGCGGCCTCTTCAGCCATCACTTCTTTCAGTGCGTCCTGGAACGTCAGAGTCTCTTTAGCAAACAGCCTCTGCTGTAAGTCTCTGCTTCTCAGGCCACATACCAGTCGGTCCCTGAGCTGATCCTCTAAATCCAGAAATTCGCAGAGCCTGGATGCCTGTCGCAGGGCAGTCACGAATTCAGCAGCGGACTCCCCCGACTGCTGTTCTCTCTGCTCGAACGTGTGTCTCCATGCAATGATGGACAGTCTTGGTTCGAAGTGTTCTTTGAGTCTTCATTTCAAATCAGCGAAGTTAACTGACTCCAAAGTAGCAGGAGCGATTAGGTTCTCCACTATATCAAAAAAGTGGCTTGGCCATACACGCACAACAAGGTTGCAGCTTTTAAACTATCTTCTCTGACCTGGTTCGGTCTAAGATAGTTTTCGACCCTAGAGACATACGAACTCCACTGTTCAGTGTGCGTTATGTCGAACTCGGAGAGTTTGCCAACTTTGGCCATGGCTGGCTATTACTGCATCTTCAATGCCTTATGCTGCTAGGGCTTCTGTGAGAATCCTAGGGACGGATCCCTTAGGATAGTGATACCTCCAGCATTTGTGTACTGGCAGACAGAAGGGGGGGATGCTGTTCCAACCAGGGCACTGATGCCTGGTCTTACCCCTAGTGACTTAGTTCTTAGTTCTCCAGCTCTTTTCTTCCTAGCAGCATAATCCCACCCTCATTGCACTGTTATATAGTGGGAACAGCGAGGCATTGAAAACACAGGGTTGAAATAACAGCTCTTTTATTCAGTTCACACAGAAGCAGCTCTAGCAGTCGCTTGACTCATATTTATACGGACCACCACTAGGCAGCAGTCAATGATTTTAAAGTATACATTCCCACCTAAAACAAAGGCTTAAAGTATATACAGACAGACATTCAATTAGTTAATCGTTTTTATAACAGACCTTATGAATTTAGGTTAATTCATAACATTTTTAACTAGAAAATCAGGATAGAAAGACGTAAAATAAAACAAAGTCAGACCTGGAGAAATAAATTCTTCCCTGCACTGTAGTCTGCTGCTAATTTGAATTGAAACTTTTAAGACTTAAAACAATTCTTTAATTTTATAGGATACTAACAAGCCAAATGGCTGGATGGTTGTAGGAAAAGCTCAATAAAGGAAATACCACAGACTGACCGAATGGCTTCAGATGCGAGCAAAAAACAAGTGTTTATGAAATTAAAGCTGGGAAAAAAATAAGAGAGAGAGAGGGATATTTTGAAGAAGATGGTTGCTGGGACATCCATGATTGATTGATAGGCCATCAAGTTGCTCTCGATTCCTAGCAATCCTAGGTAGATTTTTCTCCACAACAATCTGTCCATAACCTGGTTCTTCAGATCTTCCAATGGTGCACTGATTGTGCTATTGTAACTGAGTCCATTCACCAGAAGTGGCTGTCCTTTTTTGCCCTTTCTTTTCTCTTTCCCAGCATTACAGCCTCTACAAAAAGGGTAAGACTTCAGTTGTGATGTTGCTATCTTGCAGTTTTTTACCTAAAAGAGAATATTTGAATTGTGGAGTCCTTGGTGCTTTCTGAGCTTGGTTGTTTTCTTGCAGACGTTTCATTGCCCAGCTAGCTAACAGCTTCCATTTCATTACCCAAACTAGGTAACATCTTCAGTGCTAGAACTGAAGATGTTACCTAATTGGGTGATGAAATGTCTCCAAGAAAATAATCAAGCTTAAAGAGCACCAAGGACTCCAGAGATTTCAACTCCCCCTACAAATGTCCCTGGATGGTTGGGGAGGAGAATAGAGTATATGGAAAACTATATCTAAGCCAATATATTTCATAGAAATAGGCATGTCCATTCATTCTGGTCTGATACGAAAGCATTTCTGTTGACTTGTCTATGTTGCCATTGAAACAAGCAAAAAAACATTTGTTGTTGTTGTTAGTTGTGAAGTCATGTCTGACCCATCATGACCCCATAGACAACGTTCCTCCAGGCCTTCCTATCCTTTACCATCTTCTGGAGTCCATTGAAGCTCATGCCACTGCTTCAGTGACTCCATCCAGCCACCTCATTCTCTGTCGTCCCCTTCTTCTATTGCCCTCAATCTTTCCCAGCATTAGGCTCTTCTCCAGTGTCCTTCCTTCTCATTAGGTGGCCAAAGTACTTGAGTTTCAACTTCAGGATCTGGCCTTCTAAAGAGAAGTCAGAGTTGATCTCCTCTAGGACTGACCAGTTTGATTGCCTTGCAGTCCAGGGGACTCGCAGGAGTCTTCTCCAGCACCATAATTCAAAGGCCTCAATTCTTTGGCGCTCAGCCTTTCTTATGCTCCAACTTTCACAGCCATACATTGCAACTGGGAAAACCATGGCCTTGACTATACATATTTTTGTTGGCAGGGTGATGTCTCTGCTTTTTAGTATGCTGTCTACATTTGACATAGCTTTCTTCCCCAGGAGCAAGCATCTTTTAATTTCTTGGCTGCAGTCCCCATATGTGGTGATCTTGGAGCCCAGGAAGATAAAATCTGTCACTACCTCCATTCCTTCCCCATCTATTTGCCAGGAATTGAGAGGGCCGGATGCCATGATCTTGGTTTTCTTTTCTTTTCTATTTTTTTATAAACAAGTTTTATTGGTTTTTTAACATTTACATCAAAGTGCTTGAGAAACACCGTGGTGATGGAGTAATCAATCATCCAAAGACAAAGTCATATATATATATAACTCAAATTAATTAATTAAATGTTCCCTCTCTGTTTCCCTCAAATAGTATAACATATTTAGATTTAAACATATTTAACATATTTAAAAAGCCATGCATTAGTGACCATATATTTCATCAGCTCCCTTTGATTTCAGAGTGGAATAATGCTGCATTGAATAAATTGCTAATGTGGATCAAAATTGCTAATGTGGCTTTATGTAGTATTTTCATGCAATGCGTAGAACATTGTGGTCCTTGAAATTCGTTTTTTGCAAAATCACACTCCTGTGTTTTAAAGAAAGCAGAGAGAGAGAAAGGAGCCTTGAAATCAACCATACCTAATTGTCTATTTTAAATGTCCCAGCTCCATTTGGCTATTAAAACTTTATTAAAACTGTTATAATTCTAATCTGAAAGGCTGTGCCTCACTGTCCAGAATGTTAGCATCGCTGATATTATTAGAAGCAGAACATGCTACACAATGTGGCAGGATCAAGTCCTTGCCTTTAGCTATGCCCCCCATCCAGAGTACTCCATTGTATTCTTCCATGTGCAAGTTTTCAGGATAGCTTCAACTTCTCTCTGCCATAAAGACTTTTTTGACTTCAGGCCTTGGAGGTCATCCAAACTTGCTGATATACAGTACATTATATTGGGGCAAAATCATGGAACCATTTGGATCAAGTACTATAAGGATCAAATAACTAGTAATATATGGAAAGCAGAACTCACTGAAATAGTTAGTCCTTGACTTGCAACCATTTGTTTAGTGACCATTTGAAATTACAGGTAGTCCTCAACTTGCAACACTTCATTTAGCGACCATTCAAAGACCATGACGCTGAAAAAAAATGACTTTTGACCATTTTCACACTTATGACCATTGCAGCATCCCCATGGTGACGTGATCAAAATTCGAACTTTTGGCAGCTGGCATGTATTTATGATGGTTGTAGCGTCCCTGGATCATGTAGTCACTTTTGTGATCTTCTGACGAGCCAAGTCAGTGGGGAAGCCAGATTCACTTAACAGCCAGGTTACTATCTTAACACCTGCAGTGATTCACTTAACAACTGTGGCAAGAACAATCATAAAATGGAGCAAAACACACTTAACAACTGTCTTGGTTAGCAACTGAAATTTGGGGCTGAGTTTTGGTAAGTTGAGGATGAGCTGGACTTATGCTTACAACCGTTGCCGCCTTCCACAGTAACATAATCAAAGACTGGGCTGGGTTGTCTTGAATTGTGAACATGAAGCTTCTTTAACTGAGAATGACACAAAAAGAGGAGATCCAACCAAGTCGCCCCTTTCTAAACTCTACAGAAAATGTCAGATTGGTGGCTCTCATTGGGGGGACAAGCAAAGAAAAACAAGTTGGGAGCATGGCTGGTTCCTCCCGATCCTTTTTCCTCTTGCATGTAAATGATTAATGGGAGATATTGTGGAAGCAGATGTGGTTGCCACAGTAACCAAGGGGAGTTGTGAAAAAGGCATGCACAGAATAATAAGCCCTGCTTGCTCCTTTGCAATGCAGCAATCTTAGCCATCCTCAGATCCTGGCTATCAACACCCAGCTGTCCTCACCCCAAAATGAGCACATTCAAGCACATATAGATCAAAAGCAGTCTAGCAGCAACTTTTCCAGCTAACAGGTTTTATTCAAAGACTTTCCTGAGCTGACTTTCCTTCCTGACTTTCCTGACTTCATCGAATGCATAGAGGCTAGACTGGTGTAGGATTGGAATTGGGGGGAGGTGGGGGGAGGGAGGGGGAGGGGAAGGTAGGTTGGTTGGTTGTGCAAAAGCAGGTTACAAGTGAGCAGATTACAAGAACCTTGTATCTATGCTGTGCCTTTGAGTCAGGGTTGACTCCTGGTGGCTGCCTGGACTAGTTTCTGCAGTTTTCTTGGCAAGATTTCAGAAGTGGTTTGTCATGATACGAAAAGCATGCTGAGACCCTAGAAAGTGTGCGGAGAGGAGCTACAAAGATGATAAAAGTTCTGGAGGCTAAACCATAGGATGAACGGTTGAGGGAGCTAGGTATGTCTAGGATTGGGGGGACATGACAGCTGTCTTCCAGTACTTGAGGAGCTGTCACAGAGATTAGCGGATTGACTCATTTCTACAAAGCTCCAGAGGGCAGGACAAGAAGTAATGGGTGGTTAAAGAGAAATCCAGTCTAGAAGTCAGGAGAATTTTTGTGACATAACAATTAATCAGTGGAACAGTTTGTCTCCTGGAGTTGTGATTGCTCCATCACTTGAGGTTTTCAAAAATAAACTGAACAACTATTTGACTAGGATGGTGCAAGGACTCCTGCCTTGGGAAGGCAGTTGGATTGCCAAGATCCATTCTAGCCGTATGATTCTGTGTTCTATTGCCTCCTTCCTAGGGCTGAGAGAGAGGGATTGGCTCAAAGTCACCCAGTTGGCTATGCCCAAAGAAGGACTAGAACCCGCCATCTCCCAGTTTCTAGCCTGCTGCCTTAACCACTACAGGTAGCCCTCAACTTAATTCGTTTAGTGAACGTTCAAAGTTACAACGGCACTGAAAAAAGCGACTTCTGGCCATTTTCGCAGTTACCATTTTTCCAGCATCCCCATGGTCATGTGATCAAAATTCAGATGCTTGGCAACTGACTCATGTTTATGACGGTTGCAGTGTCCTGGGGTCATCTGACCCCCCCCCCCCCTTTGCGAGCTTCTGACAAGCAAAGTCAATGGGGAAGCCAGATTCTTTTAACAACCAGGTTACTAACTTATCAACTGCAGTGATTCACTTAACAATTGAGGGAAGAAAGGTCATAAAATGGGACAAAATTCACTTAACAAATGTCTCACTTAACAACATAATTTTTGGGCTCAGTTGTGGTCATAAATTGAGGACTACCTGTACACCAAACTAAGCTTATATCTTCAAAACCAGTCCCTGCTGTTTCCTTGGCAAGATTTCAGGCGTGGCTTCTTCCTGCTTCTTCCTCTGGCTGAGCAAGAGGGACCTGCTCAAGGTCACTGAACTGACTTCATGTGTTAGGTTGTATTAGAACTCAGCGACTCCCTGGTGCCTCAACCTCTACACCAAACTGGCTATACAAGTAACCTTATCAGATAACAATTGTAACATCTTAAAAACCCCATTGAGTTTGTGGAGAACTTTGAGGATTGTCTGAAACCTTTTTGATGGGTTTCAGTTCTGCAATCTCTTGCTCAATGGTGCTGTTAAAGTCTCTTTTTCCCCAACTGCTCTCTCTGAGGTGTACAACATCTAGCAGGATGAAAATGCTCTCATATTACTTTGTCCTAATCCTGATGTCAAACTCTTGCCCATTACAGGTAGTCCTTGGTTAGTGACCAGTCATTCAGCGACTTTTCAAAATCATGAAGGTGCTGAATGGGGAGACTTATGGCTGGTCCTCAAAGTGGTGGCTGGGGAAATGTGGGAGTTGAAGTCCAACGTTGCCAAGGTTGAGAAACATAACACTAGTGAACCAGAATCCATTGTGAGTAAAGATGACATCATGGCTTCCAGGAATGTCAAGGCATGAATCTCCAAAGATCTGATTCAAATTATTCATTGGATTGATTAAGCTCAGGTGAATTGATTCAATTCAGGTTAAAACTGTGTTGCTTCCGTTTCAAAGTTGGATTTGAAGAATTAAGTTAATTCTGAATTAGCAATTCAAATGATGACTTGATAAAAAAAATGTGGGCTTAAGTCAGACATGTCAAACTTGCGACGTCATGTGACGTCGCACAACTTATCGGGACAGTTTTGCCATTGCCGGCAATGGGGTGGGCATGGCTTCTGGATGACGCATCTGGCGTGCAGGCCGGCAGTTTGACACCCCTGGCTTAAGTGTATGAACATTGAATCTTCAAACCTATTTAAGGCCACTTGACCTGGTCTGCTGAATCCATTTAACAATTTATTCCAAGTAGCTATTTGTGACTTTATACAAACCTAATAAATTCCTTATTCATATGTGGCTTTTAGTGAATTCAATGGATAATTAGTTTAATAAATTTAACTTGGTGGATTTTAATTAATAATAATATTAATTTAGTGGATTTTTGCATTTCACCTTCAAGAAAAGCCACAGTGAAATGAACTTTGCCACAGGGAACAGCCACGTAGCATTCTGTCTTTTCATCTTTCCTTAAAAACAATACATAGAAAGATTAAAATGGTTCCACTTACTTTTAAAAATATATGTGATCAGTCAGAAAGCACAAGAAGGATGATATTTTTAATGAATTTTTTTTTTTAAAGAAAGAAATATGGCTAAGATTCCTTGATCAACTCATGGAATGATTAGGTGTCATCAAATTGATGTTGACTTTTAGTGAGCACGTAGATTTTCTCCAGGAGGATCTGGCCCCAACCTGGTCCTTTGGGTCTTTAAATGATGCACCCATCACCACTATAATTGAGTCCACCTGCCTTGTTACTGGTCACTCTCTTCTTTTTCTTTCCCCCTTTCCAAGCTGCAGAGAGCTAGATCTTTACATCATCTATCCAAAGTAGGATAATCTGAACCTTGTGCCTCATGTGAGGACTCTGGATTGATTTGTTTGATGATCCATTTGACCAACTCATCCTTTAAAAAAAAAGTTAATTCCCTTTACTCTTACATCTACATCAGGGGTGTCAAACTGCCGGCCCACAGGCCGGATGCGTCATGCCGAAACTGCGCCCACCCCAGCTCCAGCAATGGGAAAAAAGTTGTGACACATCACATGACGTTGTGAGTTTGACACCCCTGATCTACATCTACCCTAGCATTAAAAAAAAATAATAATCCAAAGCACCAGGCACAAAAATTCTTCTGCCAAAGTGGGCAGCAGAATGAATCCCACTCTCCTGGGATTTGGAAAGTCCTGGATGTCTTCCCAGGCCTGAGCTTAATGTGAGTGTGATTCATTGGTCAAGACCATGTTGTCTTGTCCTTGTTGTTCTAGTTGTTTTAGTCCTGATTGCCTGTGTTTGGGGGCTTTGTTTAATTTTTATGGATTTTGTAAGCCACCCAGAGTCTTCAGGAGTGGGTGGCCATGTTAAATCAATTAAATTAAATTAAATCAGTGGATTATAATGGATTTTTGAGGATCATTTTTCCATTTTGTTAGTGAAGCTCCTGAAAAAAAGAGTTCCCCAAATAACTTCACTGGGTTGAACTGTAAAGGAAACAGACCCAGTTCCCAAGCTGGATCTTGGCCCTCTGCCCTCTTTTCCTAATGAACCAGGCTTGCAGCTCTGTAGCTCAGGGAACCTATCTTGCTTTTAGATCAATTCCTTGCTCAATATGGCATTAGTGGAAACCTCTGTCGGTGACAGTGGCATGGCTTTAGTGCTAGATAACAATTGGCCTTCATGGAAATATTGACAGGCAGAGCTGGGTGCCAAGAAACAGCTTACATTGTCAGCAATGTCCTCGTCTCCCCCATTGTTAAAATCAGCAAACATTCACCCCACCCGCTAGAGCCTTCCTGGCTTTGATAATGGAGGAGATCTGGCAAAATTTATGCTGATCTGTAGTTGCTCCTGGGATGCCATCGTAATTCTCCTTCAACATAAATCATGTCTTCTGCACTTCCTCATATTGCTAGTGGTTTCCTATTATTTCATTTCTGGTTTTTGGTAGGATCTCCGGCTGAAATGCCCTCTTGAACCTTACCATTTTCTTTTCCCTGGGAACTTCTTGGGCTTTCTGCAAGCACAATAATAATACAAGTGCTATTTGGAAGAGTGTAGAAGTCCTCCACTTCTGTGGAATGGTAAGTGTCTTCAGATTCAAGGAATACAACTTTCCAAGGATCTGGTCATATTTCCTTATTCTCCTGAGCCCTATTTTGAAGGTTTTCTGTTAGTGGGGTTGTCCTGGTTTCAGAAGATCTGCAAATGCCTTGGTGGCCTGCATTTTATCCTATCTTCTATAGTGCATGCTTTAAAAGCATGAAGCATGAATAATTTTTCAGTCTTCTTCTTCTTCTTCTTCTTCTTCTTCTTCTTCTTCTTCTTCTTCTTCTTCTTCTTCTTCTTCTTCTTCTTCTTCTTCTTCTTCTTCTTCTTCTTCTTCTTCTTCTTCTTCTTCTTCTTCTTCTTCTTCTTCTTCTTCTTCTTCTTCTTCTTCTTCTTCTTCTTCTTCTTCTTCTTCTTCTTCTTCTTCTTC
>NW_015386789.1:840239-846978 GCF_001527695.2 Protobothrops mucrosquamatus
GCTCAGCTGCACTTGTCTATATTGTCTATAAGGCATGCATGCACTTTCATATAGACAAGTGCATGCATGCCTACTATACTAAGAAAAACCTCAAGGTTATCACTCTGTCTAAATTTTCTTTCTTATTTACTATTCAGTATTGATTTTTCAGAACTCATTTGCCATGAGCTGTAAGTATGCTTCTAGTAAGGATCAAAGGT
Organism: Protobothrops mucrosquamatus; assembly: GCF_001527695.2. Taxonomy (NCBI): domain Eukaryota; kingdom Metazoa; phylum Chordata; class Lepidosauria; order Squamata; family Viperidae; genus Protobothrops; species Protobothrops mucrosquamatus. The sequence goes on from NW_015386789.1 coordinate 840,440, forward strand.
TCACATGAACAAGTCCAGGTTAAATGCTTCTGTCTCTGGTTATGCAACAATATATTCCCCCCCCATCCAGACTCTGCTTATTTATTTATTTTTTTAAAAAAAAACTCTTCAGAGAACTTAGCATTACTGGGCTAAGAAAAGGAGTGAAAAAAAGGAAAAGATAAAAAGAATGGCCCCCAAAGATAGGATAGCAACATCCTACTTTATACAAGTAGTCCTCTACTTACAAAGTGTGTTTAGTGACTGAAGTTACAAGGGCACTGAAAAAAGTGACTTATGACCGTTTTTCACACTTACGATTGTTGCAGCATCCCCGTGATCAAAATTCAGATGCTTGGCAACTGACTCATATTTATGATGGTTGCAGTGTCCTGGGATCACGCGATCACATTTGGTGACCTTCTGCCAAGCAAAGGTCAATGGGGAACCCAGTAACTGTTTTACTAACTTAACAACTGCAGTGATTCGCTTAATAAGTGTGGCAAGAAGAATCATCAAATGGGACAAAACTCACTTAACAGAGAAATTTGGGGTTCAGTTGTGGTCAGATGTTGAGGACTACCTGCAGTTGCAACAGGTGATTAAAGCCGTGTATTTGTTGGGGTCAAAGTAGGCATCTTGACCCAGCTGATTATTAGGCTGTAAATGGTGCATTCCAGACAGGGTGGGACAAAACTCTGAGGAGAAACATCCTTTTTTGGTTGCACAGCCCCTCGCCGGTGAAAAAGATCACTCTGGAGATGATGGGAAACCATTTGCCTGCCTGAATCTTTGGCAAGAGTCTCTCCTTGAAGGTCTGCATGTTCTGACCTCAAGTAAGGCAGGTTCCTATATATACCCTGTGCTTATTTCCTTCTCTATTCAGACTTTATTGCCCAAATTTCCTCTTATTCTATGACAAAAGTTTCCTGTTCAGGTGTTCAGTTTTTCCTGTATTGGACCATGGGAAAAAAAACTCACTGAAATAAAAAAGCTGGGACTCAGACCTGAGACTGCAGGGCTTTGACAGATGCCTAAAGGGTGTCTCTGAAAGGCCCTGTTGCCCACAAAGATGGCCAGGATGGTCTCGTGTTGACCCACTAACTCTGGGTAACCTCCAATGTTTGGATGACTGAGCAGGAATGAATGACTGTGTTTACGCCACACAACCACTCAAGTTGAGCTGAATGAACCCAATTGCCTAAGTTCACAAAGAGCTGAAGGGGTGAACTAGTCCAGGGCTTTTTAACCAGTGGTACGGGTACCACCTATGGTACATTGGCACCTGGCAGGTGGTACGCGATCATCCTAGAAAAGTGGTAGTGGGGGAGGGGAATGAGCTGAACCGGTGGCAGCACTGCACAAGCCTGAGCGAGAGATGGCTGGAGCTGCAGGGCTGTCAGGGTTCAGCGGAAGCGCCAGGATCAGTGCCGCTTTCTAGCAGATCGGCGCTTCTTCGGGCTGTCAGGGCTCAGTGGAAGTGCCAGGATCAGTGCCAGGCTCCAGTTGGAGCTCGGCGCTGATCCTGGCGCTTCTTCTGAGTCCTGAAGAAGCACCAATCAGCTGGAAAGCAGCACTGATCCTGGCACTTCTGCTGAGCCCAGAAGAAGCACCAATCAGCTGGAATGTTGCAGCATCTCCAGGGTCTTGTGATTTACATTCAGATGCTTGGCAACTGATTCATATTTATTACGATCACAGTGTCTCAGGGTCATGTGAAGCGACCAAAACCTGCTGCAACCACCCAGCAGACGGGGGGAATAAAAACCAAACATCCCCCCATCCCACCCCCGCTGCCAATCCTCAACAGAAATGCTCACAACAATGAAAACCTCGAACAGGAGGAAGAGCGCCACCGGACAGGCAGGCGTCTTGCTTGGCTGTGGCTTGGGGGGCACTTTTTTCAGTGCCATTGTAACTTTGAACAGTCACTAAGCGAACTGTTGTAAGTCGAGGACTACCTGTACTTTATCACTTTTTTCCTTTTTTTTTTTGGGGTCATCAAGTTTTTGACACCTTGCTAGGCGACTGATGATACTCGGATGTTGCCATATCCTAAAAGTGGTACAATGGGTGAAAAGGTTGAAAAGTCCTGAACTAGTCCACCTTTTTCAGCCTAATGTGTTGCATACAGGTAGTCCTTGACTTACAACCATTTGTTTAGAGTCCATCTAAAGTTAGAGTGGCACTGAAAAGTTTTGGTCTTCGCCTGTAAAACCAATGCAACATGCCTATGGTCACATGATCTAAATTTCAGCACTTGGCAACCAATATGTGTTTCCGATGGCTGCAGTATCCATGCTGCATGGGAACACCATTTATGACTTTTCTAGCCAACTTCAGACTCAAGCTGGATTCACTTAATGACCATATATTCACTTAAGAACTGTGCTGATTCACTTAACACCTGTGACAAAAAGATTGCAAAAATCAGGTACGAGTCACAACTGCCTTGCTCAGCCATGGAAATCCTAGTACTGACCATGGTTGTAATTCGACCTATACTGTACTATACTCCAGGAAATTTGAGAAGAGGAATTAAAAATGGTAAGACTGAAAGATGAGCCAATACCTGGAAAGAATGACCAATGAGATAAGGGGTATAATCCTAGCAAAATCTAGCTCGATCCGAAAACTTTAAGGCAGGGCATTTCAACCTTTTCATCCATTGTACCACTTGTAGGATATGGCAATATCCGAGTACCACCAGTCGACTAGCAAGGTGTCAAAAACTTGATGACCCAAAAAAAGGGGGGGGGGGAGTGATGAAGTACAGGTAGTCCTCAACTTACAACAATTCGCTTAGTGACTATTCGAAGTTACAATGGCATTGAAAAAAGTGCCCCCCAAGGCACAGTTGAGCAAGACACCTGCCTGCCCAGCTGGTGGCGCTCTTCCTCCTGTCTGAGGTTTTCATTGTTGTGAGCATTTCTGTTGAGGATTGGCAGCGGGGGTGAGGTGGGGGGTGTTTGGTTTTTATTCCCCCCATCTGCTGAGTGGTTGCAGCAGGTTTTGGTCACTTCACATGATCCTTGGAGACTGTGACGATCATAAATATGAATCAGTTGCCATGCATCTGTATGTAAATCACAAAACTCTGGAGATGCTGCAACATTCCAGCTGATCGGTGCTTCTTCTGGGCTCAGCAGAAGCACCAGGATCAGCACTGAGCTCCAGCTGGAGCCTGGTGCTGATCCTGGTGCTTCCACTGAGCCCTGACAGCCCTGAAGAAGCACTGATCCTGGTGCTTCTGCTGAGCCCTGATAGCCCTACAGCTCCAGCCATCTCTCGCTCAGGCTTGTGCGGTGCTGCCACCGGTTCAGCTCATTCCCCTCCCACTACCACTTTTCTAGGATGGTCGCGTACCACCTGCCAGGTGCCAATGTACCACAGTTGATACCCGTACCACTGGTTGAAAAGCCTTGCTTTAAGGGCAACTGACTTTATCTTTGATTAGGATTTTGAGTAGAATGGATATAGTTTGTGTCTCTCAGCTCTTCGAGATAGGCCAGGCCCAGAACAGTCATCAGAACTTCTGCAACTCTGCAAATTTCAACTGAAATTTCTGTTGCTAAGTGAGTTTTGCTCCATTTTATGACCTTTCTTGCCACAGTTGTTAAATCAATCACTGCAGTTGTTAAGTTAGTAACACGGTTGTTAAGTGAATCTGGCATCCCATTGACTTTGTTTCTCAGAAGGTCACAAAAGGGGATCTCCAGCCCCCAGGGACACTGCAACCATCATAAATGTGCGTCAGTTGCCAAGCATCCAAATTTTGAACATGTGAGCATGGGAATGCTGCAATGGTCATAAGTGTGAAAAATGGTCATAAGTCACTTTTTTCAATGCCGTTGTAACTTCAAACGGTCACTAAATGAAGTATTGTGAGTCAAGGACTATCTGTAACAGAATCTTGTAAGCGTGGCCTTTTCCCCCCTGCTTTCGACTCTGTTTTGCCAATTTTAAAATTTGGTGATGTATAATAAACTTCAAATTACATTTTTGTTAGATTCACAGGGTACTTATGAGAGCCGTGGTTATGAGTGCAGTGGTTAGAATGCAGTATTGCAAGCAAACTCTGCCCACTGCCAGCAGTTTGATTCTCACTGGCTCAAGGTTGACTCAGCTTTCCATCCTTCCGAGGTTGGTAAAATGAGGACCCAGATTGTTGGGGGCAAAATGCTGACTCTGTAAACTGCTTAGAGCAGAGGTCCCCAGCCTTTGGGGCACCAGGGATCGGTTCCGTGGAGAAAGGTTTTTCCATGAACTGGAGAGTGCATGATTTTGTGTGCTGTCTACATCCTGCGGATGGGGCTTTACTTGTTTGTGCGGACCGGTTGCTGGCATGCTGCGGCCCGGTACTGGTCCACGGACTGGGGATTGAGGACCCCTGGCTTAGAGAGTGCTGTAAAGCACTGTGAAGCGGTATATAAGTTTAAGTACTATTGCTTGCTCTGATCTGGAAAAAGAGCTTTAGTGTACTGCAAACTAAAGTGGAAAATATTCCCCTGCCTTGCCCCCCCCCCCGGGTTAATTTTCCACAAAAAAGAGGATGAGCTTTGAGTGCACAATTGTGGTGATATTCCTAATGCACTCTGCCCTCCTCACCCCACCCAAAATAACCTGTGGACAGGAGAACTGAATGAACCAAGGTACCTGATTGTTGGTGCAGGCAGTCCTTGACTTACAACAGTTCACTTAGTGTCCATTCAAAGTCACAATGGCACTAAAAAAGCGACTTATGACTGTTTTTCACACTTATGACCATTGCAGCATCCCATAGTCATGTGATCAAAATTCAGACACTTGGCGACTGACTCATATTTATGACAGTTGCAGCATCCTGGGGTCATCTGATCACCTTTTGTGACCTTCTGACAAGCAAAGTCAATGGGAGAGCCAAATTCATTTAATAACCGTGTTACTAACTTAACAACTACAGTGATTCAATTGTTGGTTGGGAGGGGTGTGTTAGTATTTTTTTATTATTTCTTTTATATTGTGTGTTTTATTTCCTGTAAGCCGCCTTGAGTCGCCATGAGTAGGAGCAATATAAATTTTCCAAATAAATAAATAAACAATTGTGGCCATAAAGATTGTAAAAATGGACAAAATTCACTTAACAAATCCACTGTCTCAGTGACAGAAATTTGGGGCTCAATTGTAGTCGTAAGTCGGGGACTGCCTGTATTTCCCCCCCCCTTTCCCTCACTCTTGCTCTCTCGCTTTATCTCTCTAATTTTCTCTTATCTGTTATCTTCCCATATACACAAACATACAAATTTATATGTGCCTGAGTGATGTACAATATTAAAAGCACAGAGATGCAACAAAACAACAAAAAACCAAAACCAAAAATCATTTAAAAGGTATTAAAAACAATAAAAAGTAATACATAAGGGTACCATCCATGCAGTTAAAAAAGTATTGCCCTTGTTTTTTTGCAAAAGGGTTAATGCATTCTTTCTTTAAACCATATATAATATATAATATGTTAATTTGAGATCAAATTCATAGTGATGCAATTTGATTTCCCTGTTAATTTTTTTTACCAGTTACACTTTCGGCCCGTTTGGCCTATAAATAACACCACTAATGGTGTAAGAAATCACTTCTCCAGGTATCATTGGCACATTATTGATAGTGCTTAGTAAAAGAAAAGGATGTGTGTGTGTGTCTCTATTAGTTGAAAAACATATTACTTTGGTAAATGCTGAAATGACATATTCGCGGGTAGAAAAAATGTGACTATGTTCATGATTAATCTGGTCAGTTACAAACCCAGGAGCAATATTTTTATATTATGTGAAGCTTGATTAGCTTTGGTTAGGGTTCTTGTTTTTAAAAGTAATTCAGTATGTTATGTGAATCCAGGCAATTTAGTTCAATGAATGATGCATACACAAAAAATGGGTTTAAACAGGTTAATCAGATAAGTATGTATTGTTGCTTCTATTATGGTTTGTTGGGTCTCTTTTCTGATTCTTATTTTTAAAAACCTTCAGGATGCAGGATGCAACTCCCCACCCTTCCCTGGGAATCCATTCTCCTGAACTGAGGGAGGTTGGCTTTTGAGAACATGTGTATAAGATTATACTACAATAAAGACCGACAAGCAACTCATTGCTTTCTATTTCATATGGAGGAGATGCCGGAGGAAAAGGAGGAGGAGGAGGAGGAGGTGGAGGATAAGGAGGAGGAGGAGAAGAAGAAAAAAAAGAAGAGGGGAAGGGGTAGCGGTAGGAGAAGTAGAAGGAGGAAGAAGAAGAAGAGGAGGAGGAGGAGGAGGAAGAGGAGGAGGACGAGGAGGAGGAAGAGGAGGAAAAGGAGGAGGAGGAGGAGGAGGGGGAGGGGGGGAAGAAGAAGAAGAAGAAGAGTAAGTAGAAGAGTAAGTAGAAGAGTAAGTAGAAGAGTAAGAAGAAGAGTAAGTAGAAGAGTAAGAAGAAGAATAAGAAGAGGAGGAGGAAGAGAAGGAAGAGGAAAAGGAAGAGGAAGAGGAAGAGGAGGAGGAAGAAGAGGAGGAGGAGGAGGAGGAAGAAGAGGTGGAGGAAGAGGAGGAG
>NW_015386789.1:847177-848800 GCF_001527695.2 Protobothrops mucrosquamatus
GGGGAAGGGGAGGAGGAGGGGGAGGGGGAGGGGGAGGAGATTTGGGGTTTTTTTGTTTCTGTCCATTCATTTGACATCCTTGGTGTGTTGATCTAGCAGAGGTTGTTCTTCAAGAAAATAATTTTACAAGCATCCAGGATTGTGTTTTCAGCAATTTTCCAAAAGAATACAGTTCAGGATTAGCGCATCTCCCCAGAGATGTCTTCTAATTACCTTAGCAATACCAGGTATCTCACCGTAAAGATACAAGCATAGATATAAACACCTATATAGAAAAAAAATATAGAATTTATCACAGATCTTCCAAGGGGTGCCTCTTTTGCAGCCAAGCCTGCCATGGAAGTAGCATTTCTAAATAAGTCATGAGGACTTCAGCGATTGTACCTGGGGGGGGGGGAGATGAAAAGGTTCTTCTCAAAAGAACTTTTTCAGGTTTCTCTCCTGGGGTGGCCTTTTTTTTTTTTTTTTTAAATGAAGGGCTTTCCAATTCAAAGCAGGTTAAAGATGAAGAATTAGAATAAAAATAAAAGTTGAGCACTTAAAACTATTGATCAAGAGTTAGCATTTTAGAGCCAACGTGACACAAGGAACATGGGTCAAGTCATCCCAATCACAGTCCTTCTAGTAAAGGTATAATTTCTAAACATGCATATCTAATCAACAATAATTTCTGTTTATGCTTACAGCAGATATGCATAGCAATCCTCTTATAAACCCAGAGTGTTCTAATGATAGAAAGCTCTATTAGCAGACCAAGGTTTTAAAGCTATCTGCAATGGGTGCAAGAAAGCAGAACAAGGCTTACATCATTATCCTTCCTCCTTTTTTTTTTTTTTTGTTGTTTGGTGTTTTTTTTGGGGGGGGTGACCTCTTCTATTACTTTGGAAAAGAGGGAATACATTACCAAGAAAACTGGGGGGACTTGTGCAGGCAGTTGCCAGGAGCGACTGACTTGAAGGCATCAAAAAGTTTACATTAGCTCACCAATCTGGGGAGGAAAGTAGACAGGATTTTTAATCACTTCAGATTTCTAGCAAAATTTAAGTGAAGATTAACATTAACATTTTATTTATTTATTTATTTTATTTATTTTTTAGATTTATATCCCGCCCTTCTCCTTGCGGACTCAGGGCGGCTAACAACCGGATAAAAATACAAAAATATCAAACTACAAATTTAAAAGTTAATTAAAAGGGAAATATTCATAATTGGTCTAATTAAAATTATAATTAAAACCCCCTCTAAAAGTTTTCCCCTAGGCCAGTCCCGCAAGCTGGAATAACCATGTCTTAAGGGCGCGGCGGAAGGAAGGGAGATCAGGGATCACCCTGATCTCTGGGGGCAGCTCATTCCAGAGGGTGGGAGCTCCCACAGAGAAGGCCCTCCCCCTGGGGGTCGCCAGCCGGCACTGTCTGGCCGACGGCACCCTGAGGAGACCCACTCTGTGGGAGCGTACAGGTCGATGGGGGGTAATCTGCGGCAGAAGGCGGTCTCGAAGATATCCAGGTCCGATGCCATGGAGCGCTTTAAAGATGATGGTCAGCACCTTGAAGCGCACCCGGAAGGCCACCGGCAGCCAATGCAGCTCGCGCAGCAGCGGTGTTACATGGGAGCGACGAGTCC
>NW_015386789.1:849368-854252 GCF_001527695.2 Protobothrops mucrosquamatus
GCCAATGCAGCTCGCGCAGCAGCGGTGTTACATGGGAGCGACGAGTCCCTCCCAACACCGCCCGCGCGGCCGCATTTTGGACTAGCTGGAGCCTCCGGGTGCTCCTCAAGGGGAGCCCCATGTAGAGAGCATTGCAGTAGTCCAGGCGGGAGGTGACAAGGGCATGAGTGACTGTGCGCAGGGCGTCCCGGTCCAGAAACATTTTAGTATCTCAAAATGTTTTGGATGATGAATTATGCAAGTTATCACCAATTATGATGGCTAGAGGTGATGGAGAGCAGCAAACTGTGCTGATCCTGGCAGATTCTATAAGTTGTTTCTTCTTCTTCTTCTTCTTCTTCTTCTTCTTCTTTCTTCTTCTTCTTCTTCTTCTTCTTCTTCTTCTTCTTCTTCTTCTTCTTCTTCTTCTTCTTCTTCTTCTTCTTCTTCTTCTTCTTCTTCTTCTTCTTCTTCTCCTTCTCCTTCTCCTTCTCCTTCTCCTTCTCCTTCTCCTTCTTCTTCCCCCTCCTCCTGCTCCCCCTCCTCCCCCTCCCCCTTGCTCCCCTCCCCTGCGCCTTACAAGGCCCAGAATATTAAACAGTAGTAAAAATAGTAAAAGAAACATTAGATAGCATCAAATTGGCTGACAAACAAACTGAATTATAACTGTGGGAGATTTTCCATTAATTTGTGCTTTGCTTTTACTGCTGCTGCTACACAATATATGGCTGTAGTATGAGTGACAAGATCAAAAAAAGATTACTCAAATAAAATATCTCTTCTTCCAGGGAATTGATGAAGCAGAGTAATGTGTACGTATTACAGATGTCCCATAGATACTACAGAAAAATAATACATGTGGAGCTCTTTTAATTTCTGCAACTCTAATTTATAAAACACCTTAACCTTTATTGCTTATCTGTTGGCACAGCTGCCATTGTCTACCCACTTCCATTATCTGTGGTATGCTTTTCTAACCCCCTGCCAGGAACGTCTCTGCAAAGTGGCAAAGATTGGATGTTTTCTGAACAAATTCCTATAGACAGTTTTGCGTTGTAATTAGCACACGCCCAGCATTGGCGCATGGGGAGAAGGGCAAGCTAAAGGCAAGCTAATGAGGTCAGAAGATGGCAGGTTGCCATCCTGTGAATAGGGGGAACAAAAAGAGCAACGGGAAAGCCATCTGCCTAGAAACGTATCCCGGGGCTCTGGTGTCAAATGCAGATGGATTTGTTGAAGAAGCCGGAGACTTGGAGATACTTGTTTCTGTTTGTTGTTTCAGAGGCTAATTGGGTCAATGGAAGGCTTGTCAAATGGAGGCAGCCTCTGTCTTTGTTCAACTTAGGGCCAATACTTGAATGGTAAGAAGTCTAAGTTGGCTTGAATTTGCTCTGCACAACTCTTCCTTCCTTTTCACCTATCCCTAATTAAGAGGCTTCGATCATCCAATTACCTTCAATGTCTTCTAGCATCACATTCCACAGTATAAAATATTTATTTAATATTTATTAGGGTATTTTTTATCCTGCCTTTATTATTTGCTCCTTGAGGAGCACTCGGAGGCTCCAGTTAGTCCAGAATGCGGCCGCGCGGGCGGTGTTGGGAGGGACTCGTCGCTCCCATGTAACACCGCTGCTGCGTGAGCTGCACTGGCTGCCGGTGGCTTTCCGGGTGCGCTTCAAGGTGTTGATCATCATCTTTAAAGCGCTCCATGGCATCGGACCTGGATATCTCCGAGACCGCCTTCTGCCACAGATTACCTCCCATCGGCCAGTACGCTCCCACAGAGTGGGTCTCCTCAGAGTGCCGTCAGCCAGACAGTGCCGGCTGGCGACCCCAAGGGGGAGGGCCTTCTCGGTGGGAGCTCCCACCCTCTGGAATGAACTACCCCCAGAGATCAGGGTGATCCCTGATCTCCCTTCCTTCCGCCGCGCCCTTAAGACATGGCTATTCCAGCTTGCAGGACTGGCCTAGGGGAAATTTTTAGCGGGGTTTTTAAAATAATTTTAAATTAACTTGGCCAAATGTTAATATTGTCTTTTAATTATGTTTTTAACTGTAGTATTTGGTATTTTTGTAGTTGTTTTATCTGGCTGTTAGCCGCCCTGAGTCCGCAAGGAGAAGGGCGGGATATAAATATAATAAACATAACATAACAAACAAGGTGGTGAATATACCTCATAGTCCTTCTTTCTCTTTTTCTCTACAGCAACAACTCTGTAGGTTCCTTGGGCTGAGAGAGACAGACAAAGACTGACCTAAAGTCACCCAGCCAGCTTTCATACCTAAGGCGGGAATAGAACTCACAGTCTCCTGGTGATTGGCCCAAAGTCACCCAGTTGGCTTTTATGCCTAAAGCAGGACTAGAATTCACAGTCTCCTGGTGATTGGTCCAAAGTCACCCAGCCAACTTTTATGCCTAAAGCAGCTAGAACTCACAGTCTCCTGATGATTGGCCCAAAGTTACCCAGTCAGCTTTCATGCCTAAGGTGGCACTAGAACTTACAATCTTCCGGTCTCTAGCCAGAACCTTATCTACTATATTCCCCCCCCCCATGCCTGCCTCTAATAATTTGCTAGTAGTGACAAATTTAGAATGCCTTGGATCACAAGCTTTGGATCAGAAAATGTAATTCTTAAGGTTGTTGGAGGCAGAATAAAAATATTTAGCTGGATGATATCTTTATTAGGACCATTTATAATAACACAAATGAGATATGTAAGAGGCAACACAAAACCTTTAAATTAGGCTTGATCGTGTAAGCCATGTGGTCAGTTGTGCTCAAAATCAGTGCTCAAACATGTTAAGGGCTGAATGGCTGTGTTTACATGTTTTAGTGTTGTAAGCTGCCTGGCGTCACCATGTGTAGAATGGATGGATGGATGTTTAAATAAATCAAAAATTCAAATGAATCAGATTTTGCATATTGTATAAATGCAGCTAATAGGTTTGTAACTGTCTGTGATGTGTAAATTGTTTGGATTCAGTACTTTTATGATACTGGAAAGTACAGTAATCAACTGGTGAATTTATAACATTTTGTTTGGTGAATTTGTTCCTGCATGGACAAGATGGCACTCCAACTCTCAGTGCAGAAAACACTTAGATTCATAATTGAATCTTAGTTTATTTCTAGCTATTACTACAGTTCTCAAGGTCAGGAAGGAAGGTCTCTGTCAAAAAGGAACAGGGCTTTGATTGTATGTACAATTGCCATCTTAATCTTTCTGACTTCCCTACAGTCAAACAGAGGAGTTTAAAAAACAATTTGCATGCCCACTATGTCATTGGGTGTTCATCTGAACATGTTTGTAATCTCCCTGCAGAAAAGTGTGGTGGGCAAGGAGGATCAATACTTTATTTCTCCTCCAAGGGAGGGCGAATCCTTAAAAAGTTCTTGAAAGTATGATTATTTTATCTGTTAGAAAGCCCTCATATCCTCTGGCAAAGTGCTGTGGGAATAATAATTATAGCTGTGGGAATAATTTTAACCAGCCTATTTCATATATAACTCAAGGCGGCGAATATACCTAATAATCTTGCTGCCTACTTTCTCCACAATCACAATCCTGAGTGGGGGGTTGGGCTGAGAGAGGAGAATTGGTCCAAAATCATCTGGCTTTCATGCCTATGGGAGGGCCAGCACCTTCATCACTATACCAAAATGCTAAACTGTACTAATATAACCTTTCCCCTAAATCTTGGTTTCTCGCAGACACACAATCTAGGACTAGCAAAGGGCTGTTTACTTATTGTCCCATGGAAAGAGACAGTTTGGTCCAGGGGTTAATAATAATAATAATAATAATAATAATAATAATAATAATAATAATAATAATAATAATAATAATAATAATAATAATAATAATAATAATAATAANCTAAATCCCAGAGTGATTGGAAACAGGTCATTCAAACATTGTCACAAACAATAAAGGGTCATCACAAAATCTGCATGGTCATGCCTTGTTCCTGATTGCAAGATTGTAAGTGGAAAAAACACATAATCTTAGTATATTTCACCTAGAAAATCCTATTCCAATGTATGGGTACTTGGCATTCATGGCCTTCAGAGTTGTATCCCATGTCCATTGATCTCCCTTTTTTGGTAAGCTGCCCAGAGTCATTCTGAAGTTGGATGGTCATAGATTAGATGATAGATAGATACATGATAAATAAAAAATGATAGATAGATTAGACAGACAGACACAGAAAGACACAGACACACAGACACACAAACACACACAGAGACACAGAGACACAGACACACAAACGTACACACACACACACACAAACATATATATATATATACAGAGAGAGAGAGAGAGAGAGAGAGAGAGAGAGAGAGATGCTTGCTGTCTACCATACAGTGAGTGTAAGGATTTTATATGCAATGAAATCTATGATAGATAGATAGATAGATAGATAGATAGATAGATAGATAGATAGATAGATAGATAGATAGATGATGGATGGATAGATAGATGATAGATAGATAGATAGATAGATAGATAGATAGATAGATAGATAGATAGATAGATGATGGATGGATGGATAGATGATAGATAGATAGATAGATAGATAGATAGATAGATAGATAGATAGATGATGGATGGATGGATAGATTGATAGATAGATAGATAGATAGATGATAGATAGATAGAGAGATAGAGAGATAGAGAGATAGAGAGATAGATAGATAGATAGATGATGGATAGATAGATAGATAGATAGATAGATGATGGATGGATAGATGATAGATAGATAGATAGATAGATAGATAGATAGATAGATAGATAGATAGATAGATAGATAGATAGATGATGGATAGATAGATAGATAGATAGATAGATAGATAGATGATGGATGGATAGATAGATAGATAGATAGATAGATAGATAGAT
>NW_015386789.1:856658-859344 GCF_001527695.2 Protobothrops mucrosquamatus
GATAGATAGATAGATAGATAGATAGATAGATAGATAGATAGATAGATAGATAGATAGATAGATAGATAGATAGATAGATGCTTGCTGTCTACCACACAGTAAGTGAAAGGATTTTATATGTAATGAAATCTACTTCTTCCTCCTTTTTAAGTTCCTTCTTGAGTCTTGGACTTATCCTGAGTGGCTGGAAATGTCTTCCTTCTCTGGCAGCTTCTGAGAGGCTAGACAGCCATCTGCTGTGGATACATTAATTTGGATCTCTGGACTTACTAGAGGGTTGGACTTAATGACCTCAAGGACTCCTTCCAACTCTAGGCAAGATTGTCTGTCTTATGTGGCATTATTTGAAAGAGGGAACTGTCTTGATAAGAAATGCTCTGACAGAAGGCCTTGCCTTTTAAGAAGGAAGCCCTCTGCCAATCTGCATTTCTAATCCAATGTGGATAAAATTATTCCTAGAGAAATGGTGGATGACAGCCCAGAGCCCACTTATTCTTTTCTCCTTAACTAAGAGGCCCCGGCTGCTTCCATCCCATATTGTTACTTGATAATGGGAAGGACGTTCTTTCCATTTCATTTCCTTCCTCATCACCAGCTTTTGCTTTTGTCATGCCTCCCCTTTAGAAATGTTAATTCTAGCGGATCTATCGACAGTGCTCATTTTCCTACATTGTTGTTTCCAAGAGAACTTGTGCTTTTATTTTTGTAAAAATAAATGAAAGAAAAAAAGAACGGCAGAGTCCGCCAAAGCAGCTGCATTGTGGAAGGGAGGGCTACCAATAATGACTGGGATAATTAGAATAATAAAAATCTCTTCAGGCCGGGCGGGGGGGGCGGAGTTGCTTGTAAACTACTGTTCTTGGAGCATCGTGACTTGAGTACTTTCTGAAATGTAGAGTTAAAGATACAAAAAGAATGGCATGTTGGGCCTCATGTTGCTTTCATGTTAGGAATTAGTGTCTTTTTGTTCAGTTTTTTTTTTAACTAGTGCATTGATGCACAACCACACACTCGAGTCCAGGCTTTTTTAAGGGGAGGATGGGGAATCGTAGCCTGCATTAGCATTATATCTTTGTCTCGAGGTTCTGAATACATCACAATTTCCTGTCAGAATTATCTTTCCCCTCCCTTCTCCTGTTTTTATTTGAGGGATGACATCCTTTTTATTTTTTAAAAAAATAATTTTTATTGATGAATTTTATACAGTAATAAAAGTGATATTAAATTTAAGAAAAAGAAAGAGAATAAAGAAAAGTAATTAATAAAGAAAAGGAGACATTTGTTATGTATGTTTGGTACCATTTTATGGCTTTTCTTATCACAGTTGTTAAGTAAATCGCTGCAGTTGTTAAATTAGCAACACGGTTGTTAAATGAATCTGGCTTCCCCATTGACATTGCTTGTCAGAAGGTCGCAAAAGGGGATCACATGACCCTGGGACACTGCAACGGTCATAAATATGAATCAGTTGCCAAGCGTCTGAATTTTGATCTTGTGACCTTGGGGATGCTGCAATGGTCATGTGAAAAGCAGACATATGTCACTTTTTTCAGTGCTTTGGACGGTCCTTAAATGAACTGTTGCAAGTTGAGGACTACCTGTACGTTCCACTTACTAGGTCTAGACTCTAGAGAGTTTGGCTCCATCTTGAACTTCTCCCCGGTACTTAGACATTAATTGGCTCTGCAATAGTGGTGAATATCTTAATTTGCTGTATTTCAACCTGGTCTTGAAGGTCATTTGGAGGTTTCAGCTAGTTGAGCAGATGGCCACCCAGTCAGTTATAAGCACTCTGAGGATTGCCCATATAACACCACTACTAAGACAGTTGTATTGTTTGTTAGTTAGCTTCCAGATGGATATTTCTAAGACCACTTTCTCTGGGTTGAATTCATCTAGTGAATTCAAGGAGAAATGGCTTGCTGAGAATCCCACTGTCAAGGAAGGTCATCTGCACTGATGCCAAACCTTCTCACTAATGGCCTTTGGAATAGTTTAACCTTGAATATCTGTTTCTTATTACATCTTCAAAGAACTGTGAAAACTTTTAGGATCAGTGACAACTATAATGTCACCAAGTGGTGGGACATCAGATTGATTACAATATGTTGAATTTATTGTTAAACTTTTAAATGTATTTGTGCTGGTCTGTGGTAAGTGGGGGAACACAGTGGAAAGTAAACCAAAGCAAATAAGTAAATCAATAAATTACTACAATTCTGCACATATCTAGTTGATTGTAATAAATAGAAATTGTGTACATAGATTTTCAGCAGACTTTACATTTGGGAGGTAGCTATGTTAGGAAAAAATGCTCTAAAGAATAATAGCATGTCCATGCAGTAACGCTTATACAGCATTAATATTAATTTTAAAACCACAACAACCTCTTAATCCCTGCTCTTGCTAAAATTCTAGCGTCTGTTATTAAAAATATGTTTATTTTTTTCCTTGCTTTTCATAAAAAGCTGTTGAAACACAATGCCTCCTAATGACTGGGAAGTCCATTTCAAATCTGTTTATTGTTTACAGTGAAAAGGCAGACTTGCAACTACTTTCCAAGGCAGAAGGATTTCACAGTTGTAACCAAAGGGGCATTTCTCCTTAAGCAACTGGAAAAGAAACCAGGTTCACCTGCTTTTTTTTTTATATCCAGCAAATAACAGAAGAACAGAGTTGGAAGGGA